>NW_014563549.1:0-115223 GCF_001313825.1 Dinoponera quadriceps | reverse complement strand
TATATATATATATATATATTAGCCTCCAAAAACGCTGAGCAGTGTTCGAAACATTTGAAACTGATGTTTGAAAGATTTCGCAAATTCGACATCAAGATTAACTTCTCAAAGTCAAGAAAGTGCATCTTTGAGACGCAGGAAATTCGTTATTTAGATTATTTCACTAAGAACAGCATATAGCTTTTGCCGACTATGTCTCAGAAATTCAGCAATACCCGGGACCAGCCACAGTTACTGAACTTCGTCAATTTTTGGATCAGTCATCAATTTCTATCGACGATCCTTCAAAAATGTCACATCGATTCAAGCTTCCTTATACGCCTTCTTACCGGAACAAGGAAAAACAGTTCCGGCATTGATTGGTCTCTGGAAGCCGGAAAAGCACTCCAAGAATGCAAGACAGCTGTGGCTAATGTTGCTCTTCTTCATCACCCAAACGAAGACGCCACATTCACATTACTATGATCTTTTGGACATCATTATGGGAGTCACCTTTGAATAGTTCACTAAGAACTGCTGGGAACCTTCAGGATTCTTTTTCAAAAGTTCCTCTAATACTCAACCGAAGATATACGTATGATCGTGAACTACCAGAGCAATTTTCAGCGGAATAAAGTTCTCCCAACCATCTAACCGAGGCTAGGAAGTTGGTGATTAAGACTGATCATAAACTC
Organism: Dinoponera quadriceps; assembly: GCF_001313825.1. Lineage (NCBI taxonomy): Eukaryota > Metazoa > Arthropoda > Insecta > Hymenoptera > Formicidae > Dinoponera > Dinoponera quadriceps. Next base: position 114,549 of record NW_014563549.1, on the reverse strand, counting down.
ATTACATCAGAAGTCCGAAAAATCACCGCCTCGGCGGTTTCGCCAACTTGATTTTATTAATCAATCACGTTCACGTTTCAGATAATATTATCGCTGACGCGCTCTCCCGCATTAACACCATCAGTATGCCAGTCACGGTCGCTACAGAGGAATTGGCATCTGCCCAACACGACGACAGAGAATTCCATGATCTTGTTCGTTCGCCTGAGACACTTGATTTGTGTCGGAATCAGAATCGACAACACCGAGACGTCGTTATACCGTGACGTCTCCGCATAAGAAATTCATCCCTACGTTCCTCGGAGTTTGTAAAAGCGTCTATTTGACGCAGACACGTGGACTGTACCCCAGTAATCGAGCCGCGAAGAAAATCACCCAGAAAAATCCGTTCGCCCGCTATAACCAAAGACATCGCTGACACTGGGCTCGCACTTGTTTGTCCTGTCAACAGAGCAAAGTAAGCGGACACACGAAATTGCCCCATGAACATATTGATACTCCCGACATCAGTTTCGCCCATGTGGACTTGGGCATTATTGGCCAACTGCAGCTGTCACGATCAGTACTTAACCATAACAGATTTGTTGGCCCGAAGAAATTCCAACCAACGATATTACAGTAAACCCCATTGTAGAGGTGTTTTATTCATGCTGGGTTACCGCTCGCTTTAGAGTTCCTGCCATGATTACTGTGAACTAGGGATTTCAATTTGAAAGTCTATTCTTAAAGTCGTTGGCACATCTAATAGGCTCTAACAGGACGAAGACCAAGTTTTTCGAGAATTTTTTCGAGACCTGTGGTGTGCAGGAAGAACGGGATGAAACCGAACTGAAAAGCCACGTGTCATTTTGCGAAATTCGCAATAGTTAATGAAAAATTAATTAATCTATATGAGCTAATGAACGCGCAAAAAGCGGTAGGCCGAGCTCTGTACAAAGAAAAATGGCTTACTTGTGAAGATCTTGCAGTGATGAGCATCAACTGATTTCTATACGGAAATACGTGCGTCAAGAAGAAACGTACCAGCAGACACAAAATAACAGTTATATAGAAAACGTTAGTTGCAATTTTCTACTCAATAATATAACTGTTATTTAACGCACGTGTCATATAACAGTTGTATTATCGAGTGGGAAATTACAACTAACATTTATATAACTGTTACTTCGTTTGTTGGGACGTCTCTCGCTATATTAGTTGATAGCCCTCGTTGCTAAATCCTCAGAAGTAAATCATTTTTCTTTATACAGAGTTCGGCCTATTGCTTTCCATGCGCTTATTAGCTCATACAGATTAATTAATTCTTCATTAACTACTGCGAATTCTGCAAAATGATATATGACTTTTCTGTTTCACCCGTTCTATCTACGCATCACGGATTTCGAGAAAATTACCACTCTGTATATAAGTGATCGCGCCACAATACAGCTAGGAAAAGAGTTGAAGTTGAAGCACGCGATGTTGCAAATAGCGAATATAGAGTAGTCTTGTTTATTTGGTGAGAGGATAAAGAGATTCTTTCCGTTTGCGGCATCCGTGACCTTCTTACTCTTCCGAAGCGGCGGATCTCACCAATTCTCAGAAACATCGCGAAATCAATACCGACGCGCCACCTGTCGCGTGACCGCGCAGTCACGAGTGAATTCAGCCGCGGCCGAGAGGTGTCGCCACTGCGAGAAGCCGAGCGCCATTCGAGTCGGTCCGTTCGTCACATAACCGCCGTTTCCGATGCGAACGAACGAGGCGTTCTCGCCGGCCACATCAGCAAACGACGCCATTGCTGAAAAGAGAGAGAGAGAGAGAGAGAGAGAATTTTCCCGGATCTTCGCGTAGGCCGCGAATGCAGATGTGCCGTCGCGTCGCCGAGGCTCTTGTTTCCGACCGAATTCCGGGGAACGAGAGCCGAATGGAGGCGTGCCCAGGAATTTCCTGGAAGCTTCGAAATGCTCTCCCGGAGACCACAAAAATGGCGGGCGGCCATTAAGCGGCTCGCGTTTCGCTCGCGACGAGGTTGGCTCAAGGTGCCAGCTTCGAGTTTTCCAGCGCGCGACGAAATGTCAGAGAATGGCCACGGCGTTTTTCTACACGAGTGATTTCCGAGACCGACTTTTCATCGAGCACGAGGTCGACGAGTCGTCAATGACGGCGATATACGCGCAATTTGTTGTTACATCGGACGACGAATTGATTTCGTTACGTGGCCGCCGGTCGCGTCGCCACGACGCATTCTTCTTTCTCCGCCGAGATCGATGGAGAATATCAAGTCGGCGGCTCCTATTTTCGTCGGAAGAATCTGAGGTCTGTTTGCACGATCTCCGTGTGGCGCAGCTACACGCGGGACTCCGGCACGTTTATTCCGGAGTCAACGGTCGACGCCGTGCCGCGTGTGTGTGTGTGTGTGTTGTGTGTGTGTGTGGCGTGCTTGGGCTTCCCTCTACGTTCCCATATCATATTGCTATGATTCAATGTTAAAAAAAAAACCAAAATGTTCAACTTCGAGTTATCTGTATGATAAACTGCATATCAAGTCTTATCGCGTGTCATATCAAAGTCGACGTCATGTCTCGAATAATATTGTAGTGTATTGATTCCGTATCAGATATGCTTTAGATTTTATTTATTTATTTTATTTAAGGGAGCATAGCTCTTTTATACAAAATATGATGCGTTATATTAATACAGTTACTCATTATATTACATATGTATGTATGCACTGACAAATGGAACGGGAGCAAAAGCGGCACATAATTACCGACTGAATTCATTTGTAACTTTGTATAATTTTATAATACGTTGAGCAGAGGAAAAAGAAAAACAGGAATAATGACTAGTGCGAATGAAGGATGCAAAAGGTTGGATTAAGATGGAAATGTAAAGGAACCGGGAAGTAGCAGTACAATGCGATGATAGTAGATGTGTAAATTGGAATAAAGTAAGGTTGATTGGATAATGTAACGGCCGTGATAAAATAGTTAATAGTAATAAGTAGAAGAGTGGAAATTTGAATTGTGAAATCTATCGACTGCGTAACTGCTGTGATATTAGGATAAATATATAGGCAAGAAAAGGCTTAAAAAAAATATATATATATATTTTTTTTTTTCCGAGGGAAGAATATTGATATAAAATATCATTTAGACGACATTTTACATTAGAGATTATATATAAAAAAAACAATTCTGTTGGTGTAACTGAATTTTTCTGAGGAAGAATTTGCCTGGAGACCAAATAAAAATTCGATTGTATACTGAGAAAAAGATTTCTTTAAATTTAAAAAGATTTCCTATATATATATATATAAAAGATGTGAACGGATGAGCGTGATTTTATATATATATATATATATATTATATATATAAGGTATGAAGGGATAAGCGTGATTAAGAAATGATTTAGTAAGCCAAGTTCACTTCTTGGTATTGTAGCTGCAGTAATAAATATCTATCTATAACGCGTTGAGCAGGATGATAAGTGGAAGTTTACGGTTAGGAAGACCTCGACGATTCACGGGGGGGGGGGGGAGGCACGAACGTATGCTATCTACAAATCCCTATCTCATCCGGTGTATTTTATATACGAGAAAGAGAGAGAAGTGTGTATGTATATGTGTGTGTGTGTGTGTTTTCGCAGTTTCACGCAAAGGCAAAATAGGTCGCGTTAATTCACGAGCGAGTTCTCGACTTCCACGAGTACTGAATAAATAAACAGCAGATTAGATTAAATTTGGCACTTTCGTCTCCACCGACAGACAGATGGCGGAGACGCAAACCCGTCGAAATTTCGTTCGTTCTTCACGTATGATGATTATAACGCGATGATACGACGCGAGCTTTCTCGCTTCTTCTTTTTTCTCCACGTTTTCTCGAACTTTCCTGTTGAAAAGTAGCGTCGCGCTCCACTTCGAGAATATTACGCTCGATATTCACGTTCCGCTGTGTGATGTACTTTTCGCTATTTTCATCGGCGAGAACGGCGAAGAATTTAAATTCCCTTGACACATAGTGCATACTACTTCCGCTACCGACCGTTATTATTAGCCTCGAGTCAATTAATGAATACGTTTACACGGCAATGCTAATCTAATTCAGCAAGAACGATAGTTACATGGAAAAAAAAAAGAAAGAACTCCGTTCCAGCAACGGAATAGGGATCAAATGAAAAGTCGATAACAAGAGATGAAAACTCGGCGACTAAAAGTCTCTGTTACGGCAACTGAGAACATTCGTTCGAACATTTAGCCGCATTAAAACTCAGTTGAAACAACGGAGAAAAATTGACTGAGTAGAAACCTGCTGCTGAGAATCTTTCGGTTCCTACACAGAAAAAACAAAGATTTCTTTAGATTTAGTATCTTTATTTATCTGACTAAAATTTGTTTCACAGTAACAACATTACGAAATGTTATTTGTTTGAGTAAAGATTTTATTGTTTCACTCAAGAAAACTCTATTATTTAACAGAAAGAACGCCATTATTTGAAATATCTTTTAACCGAATAAAATATTATTTAATTACAATCAATATGTAAAATTAAACAAATAATTTCTTTATGAGAAAATTATCTTTCGTTTCAAACCAATTTTTTATTTCAGATAAAGATATATTCGTTGAAAGGTCTAACAATCGTATTTATTAATCAAAACATTAGCTTTTTTGGAACATGAAAATAAAATTTGTTTGGATGCAATGAAATTTATTAAATTTAAGGAAATCTTTTTCTCACTGTACAATCGAATTTTCGTCTGGTCTCCGGGCAAATTCTTCCCCGGAAAAATTCAGTTACACCAACGGAATTGTTTTTTTTGTATATAATTCCTAATGTAAAATGTCGTCTAAATGATATTTTATATCAATATTCTTCCCCCCGGAAAATTCCTTGTACTAATGGACTTGTTTTTTTCGCGCGCAACTCCTGGTATAAAATGCCATATAAACGATACTTTACGCCAATATTATAATTAATTATTGTTAATCTACATCTGTTTTCGAAGAGATTTAGAGACCAGCATTTATAGTCAGATCATTTAAGATCGTCTCAAGTTCATCTTCGGATGCTTTGTAGCCAATGAAATGAACCGTATAGCAACTGAAGAAGAACTTAAGATGATCTTGAATACAAAATCCGACTATGAATACCGTAGTCGTATAAATCTGGTTTTAAGGAGCCATGTAAACGGTAAGTCGTTTTGACACACATTACCAACCTAAAAATACTCAAACAACCATATTGTTCCTTTTTCATTTGTCTCGCAATGTACGCTCGAGCGCGGTTATACAATTGTATAGAAACGGATTCTCGGTGAGAATTAATTTAAAACCGCTTCAATGCAAATAATAGACGCGAATCTAAAGGAATCCCCGCGTCGTCGTGTAAATGTAGTCGATGTTCAACATTCGTACTCGCTCTCGAGATTCACGTTTACGTCAGCATATCTTACGAATATGAATAATTCGACGGTCTGATTCAAGTTTACGAGCAGCAGCGCCTAACAATGCGACGAACGCAACGTTGTAAAATTTCTCGCACGGACATCCTCGTGTCCCGACTGCGACCGACCTTCGTCGTCGTGGTGCGATCGCAGCGGGGACGGAAGGAGCTTTGAATGACCGGCAGGAATCGTCGCGCTAAGGGCGATTAATGGTCAAAGAACCGTTGGCTCTTTCCTCTCTTTCCACGCATCACGACGCGGACATAAATCGGGCAATCGAGCGTTCTCTTCCTCCAATTGCCACCCACACTACCGACATACGCACACGCGTGTGCGCGCGCACGCTTGATGTATACAGGCCGTCCCAAAACTCGACGAGTCTCGGTGAGATAAAGTCGCTCCGGGAAAAGAAACTCCACAATTCGTATGAACGCGAACGCGTGATATTGAAGTCGCGGTCTATTTTCCGCGGCACATTGTACACGTCGATCGCCAACTGCGTACAATCGGCGAAATTCGATCGGAACGGACTCGAGGTGTGCGCCTCTGCTGAACTAAATTAAGTTTAATCATTTAGCATCTTGGCCGAGAACGGGGACTCAGGGCGAAGGAATATCTATTGATCGTTTGGCAACCAACACCGGCGACGATGATGTTTATCACATGACTCGCGGAAGCGTCTCGAACGGGCAAATATTTTCGAGGCGGTTCCGCGCGTGTCGGTAAGCAGGCACAGTTCCCATCCAGTGCGGCGAGAACGGGGTCGTTTATAATTACAAAAGACGTCCGAGTGTATAACCGCTTAACGCCCTCGCTATTTCGAGCGTCCTCGCGGAAGAAGAAGAGAGCCCAATTGTCGATTTCACGTCGCGACACTTCCACTTCCTTCATTTTCGTCGGTAAGTCAATCGGTAAATCGGTAAGGGAAACCGAGTCGTTCCACTTTCATTATCAAATTTTTCAACGACGATTTAAATGTGTAAAATATTTTATTAAATATATATATATATATTTTTTTCTTTTAAGTAAAAACAAAACCAAATGAAAATGACAGGTTTTTAAATAAAATAAGGTAATTCCTACACGGGAAAAAATACTGTTGAATTAGTAAAATTTCCAACAGTAGAGTAATTGTAAATTTTCTAGATTAACGGCAAATATCGTTAAAACTATTATGTACTGTTTCAATAATTGAAGTATTAGTTTCAATAATATTGCTATTGAATCAAAAAGATTTACTCCAATTACGTGTGTACTATTGGAAATTCGATTAATTCAACAGCATTTCTTCCGTATAAACTAAGATAAAAATTACGTGACTGGTAAAATACAACAATTTGTACGGAAGACAAAAGAAAAGTGAAATATCACACAAGAGCGATATAGAAAAAAATGTCTTAAGCTCTCCTTTTTTCGACTGTCACTGATATTTATTGCATAATCAGCCTCGTGCACGTGATATCGATAAGGCTGAAACAATCGTGCGAGGGTGCGATTACGCAAGAAGCGCATTCCATCGGCGTGAATTCTTTCGTCGAGATCGACGTTGGGACGAATATCGTCGCGCGACAGAAAAATATAATGTCGACGGACAATTTCGCGAGCAAACACAAATAAACCTCCAGCTGTAACGGAGAGACGAAGAGAGGCGACACACGCTCGACAAGGCAATGCTGCGTGTATCCACTCGACGGCCTTGAACCAACTTGCACAACCCGGTATGGCTTCCACGATGGAAGGAATCCAACGGTTCCAGGACAAACGCCGCGCACGACGACGACGTGCACACGTGTGCACGTTCGCATTTCGCCTGGCGATAACGTTTTTCATTCGACCGCTTCGTAACTCGATAGCGCTGATGCGTCACGGCATCGAGTGCGCGCAATGTTCGGTTATACATTTCCCTCCGTTCTAATATTTCAACAACGATGCTGACCAGCGTCTTTCTGTTGATATTTTAAAAACGGTTATTTTAGATATTTTTTTAGAAGAGAAAGAGAGAGAAATTCCTCTCGTCGGACGCACGGAGACGAATATGTTGCCAGAACGACAAATTGTTAGTTAGTATAGCGACAGCAAAACAAATTTGTTTGGATAGCAGAAAAATTTGTTGAGTGGATTAATTGCCATTCGCATCGGACATACGGATAGCAAAAATAATTTGGTTATGCCAATGAAATTTTATCGCTGTATCGCGACGATACGTTTCTGCTGCAACAGCAAAATTATTTTTTCCGTGCGTTGTATATAATTTCTTGTATTTTTACTGTAAATATAATGTTTTAAACCATGCGACAAATATTTTCAAGCGAGTGACAGTGTCTCCTCCTCTATCGTAATCGTCTTTTTTAACGACTCGTGTCACAGAATATCCCAGACGTTAATATCAATTGAGAGTCCTATCGCTAGGCGCAAATTGACACGCTCGGGAAATTAAGCGCATTTAGGAAATTTACGTACCGTCAACAGAATCGTCGAGTCGGACGGGATAACGAGGCGTTTTTACATCGAACGTGCGCGACGATCATCCGTCTTCAGGGCGAGATTTAGATCGCGCCTAAGAAAATCAACAGACGGCGCGCCTTCCTCAACGAATCCGGCCGGCTGCGACGCGCACTGCCTTATATAAAGGTTGGATATTTGTTATTCCGCACCACGCGCGGTCTGGCCTACGTAACACGTGGGTGGACAACCGCACATGCTTAACATTGAGAGTGACAGTTTAGCGTCCGCTTTAATGGCCCACCAGCGGACAATACCATTTGCCATTCCCGCGTCGTGCCTATTATGCGCACTTGCAACGCCTCTGCAACCGTCCGATTGTGTCCCAAGAAATAATTGTGTGCGTGTCTACGTGTACGTGCTTTTGTGTGTGCGTGCGGTGTTAGGACGCTGTTGGATCAAATTTAAAAGATAAAGCGAGTTACTGGGAGATCACGGAGGAATCAGGGGGAGACTTCTATTCTGGTCCCATCGAGGTACGGTCCTTTCTCTCGCGGGTCAAGGAAGAGTCGCGATCGGTACCGCTCGCTGCGATATCGCGATTGCGGGGTACCCACGTTTATTGCCGACGAAAGCGGAACACCCACGGTTGCGGTGAACGCTATAGAATCGTACTCGACGTCGTCGAGGGACGTGTATTAATGCTTCCCGAGAACGAAAACATCGCACCTGCCGACGCAGGGGAAATGTGAACATTCTGGAACGCACAGTATCGATTTAAGCGCTGACACCTGGTGGGGCTCTCTTTACGGGCATCGTTTACGGAAAATCTCCGCGGACAAAGGGAGAAAATGCTTTAGGAATCGAGTATATTTCGCAAACGTGAAGCAAAGGCGCTGCGCCGCCATTGTTCTCGCGGGGGCCGTGGCGTTAATTTTTTCGCCGAATCGCGCTGAACCGGCAGCGCGCAGGCTGCCTGTCAAAATTCGATTTATATCCCCACGTCCGTATAAATATCGATCCGGCGGTAATCAAATTTTTTCGTCCGGGGGCATGAAACAGCTTTCACTCTGACTGACAAGAGCCCTGCGAATTGGACGCGCGAGCGCCGTGGTGCACACGCGATCGCGTGCGGTCATGCGTTTAATTAGGCATCATTCCGTCGCGCGGCCGTTTCGCGAAATTACGCGAAAGTCGACAGTGAGCGATGCGTTTTTTATGCATCGGAGAGATGTGTATCTCCCCGGCTCATTGTCCGGCGATGCCTCGAATCAAGTCGCGCGAGTCGTTCTTTCCTGCGCGCCATATGGATACGCGCGGCGTGTCGCCCGAGGACTCGTCGTTGACCCGCCGATTAATCCGACCCAGCTGCTGATACGGCTTCGACGGGAATGCACACGGTTGAACAGCAGTGGGAGGATAAAGAGGCGGAACAACGGATGGGTGTTTGTTAAAGAACGGGATAATTAGCGAGCAGGCCGCGTAAGCCCGGAACAAACTCGGCCGTTTGGGACGAAAACTGGGAGCCGGCGGAAATCGACGGTCGCTGACCGATTGACTGTCACGGAATTTTCACACGGGGGAATGTTCAAACAGTATCGTAAGCAACAAGCGGCAAGGACATTGATCAACCAGTCAGTTGTATTTCTATAGGTTCGTGTGTGTGTAAAAGACGATAGAAGCGACGGTAAATTTGGCCTTCTAAGCAGAAGTAGCTAGGATTTTAATCAGTTGAAATTGACACCCGGGATATATATCTTGACGCTGTGGTAACGTCATAAGTCTCTCAGGCTTATTGAGAAAAAAAAAAAAATATTGTAAACCTCGTGATTTTGAGCATTTCTGGTCTTTTCTGAATTATTAAGTTTATTACGTATTAGCGTTATAGTATGATTTTTATCATTTTTATTCACCGTTATTGTAGGCTGGTTGCTGCCAGGAAACCAGTTATCTCATTGAATCAGGCTGAATCAGCAATGATTGCATGGGCCCAGCTATTTTCTGAGTAATAGAGGAACGGGAGTTGGGTATAGCGCGTCTTGTGCAAAACGTGAAAGAGGGTAAGCGAGAGAAAACGCGTGTAGGCCTCGCAAGCCTAACGTGTTACCGTTAGGGTTTACGAACGCGTAATATTACGGGAAAAACGATGAAAAGAGGGAAAAAATCGATTGAGAGGGGCGGTGCAAATATATCGCACAGAGGATCAAAAATAAACGCAACGTGGGATTATGTGACTTTATATTTTCACTAGGCTGATCGGAAAAAAAAAATATTGCATTATCGGTTACGATAAAAGAACAGCGCCAGTAGTTTCGTGCCTTTAAGACGATTTGTTATTACGTGGCAGGAGGCAATTTGTCTCGTCGTTCGATGGATTTGAGGAATCCTCGTAACGACACCGGCAAATTATAGTTATTTGTGACAGGACGTGTATTCTTCCTTTTTCGAGGACTCCCTCTGCGGGGAAATGGGTCATGGCAAGGGGCCGAAGAATTTATAGGGCGGAGGAAGTCGATTCTCGTCGAGGTCGACTTTTATCTATGGCGTTTGTCTCTTTGTCTTTTCGTCGTGAGACTATACCGGACGATGAGCAAACGCGATCAATCACATTAGCGTGAAAGTATATAATCCCCAGCCCTTCCTGTCTTCACCTTTTCACGACGAAATCCTTCCACGTGTACTACTGCTTTGTTATCGACCAGCTAGAAGCTAAGTAAGCAAATCTCAAGTAAACAACCATAACATTTCGTCCTCGATGTTAGAGCACGTGCGTCTTCTGTCTTTTGTTTAGCACAAATTGCGAGGAAATATCGTCGACATAAGAATATCAACAATACGTTCGAGATAAGAAATATCTCCTCTCCAAGAAATCCAACGCAATACAATAAAGATACGAAATCCTCTCCCACGTGACATGTCAATTTACACATCGATTTATATTTTAACACGGTCTCGGGTTGAAATCTAAAAGGATAAGGTACACGTAATTAAGAAGAGTGAAAAAATTTGATCTCTGACATAATATGAAAGAAATCAAGAATTGAAGGAATAGGAAAAGGAACTTCGACGATGTTTCTAATCCTAGTTCTCTCCTTTATTGTGAATTGAAACATGATTGTTCATATTTCGAAATTTAACTTGTTCCTAATTCCCTATATTTAATTCTTCGCCCGTTATTCCTTTCATTGCGTCTGAGCTTTTTGGACATACCATAACACATGCTCGTTCGACATAACATTTGGTTGTGCGACATACAACATTCCTCACTTTTTAGAAATGTGAAAAAATTCACTTCTGCGGTGGTGTCCCGCGATTCAATATGTACGACGACGGAGTAATAATAGATTATCGATGTTTTCTTTAAATACATCGATATCTCTCTGGCGATATTTATACGCCGACATATCGATATCCAATTTACAGAGTTCGCTTCTCAAGCTTTAGCTTCGAGCCCCAGCATAACGCAGACGACAAGCGACGACGGTTACGTCCATTCAAGTAACACCCGGGTGCAATGGCCGAGGTCGGTATCTACGGCNCCCCCCCCCCCGCCGCGCGAAGTATTTATAGTCACGAGTACAATAGCTACGGGCTCGCTGCTCGCGGTCTGAAACCTTTCCCGGATGCTCATTACGGTCGCATCAACTCATTTACGCGTCTTCGCTGTTCGAGTAAAAATACATCCCCTAAAAATGTCAAGTCGAGGGGGAGGTAACGGAAAGTCCAGGGACTAACGAAGAACGGCCGATGATAAAACCCGAAGATAACGAGAAAGAAAGAGAGGGAAAGAAAAATGAGGGAAGACAGTAATAAAGGGAAGTCAAAATATCAAGGAAGAGGGGAGAAGAAAGACTGAGAGTGGTAAAGGATAGAGCGTAGGAAAGAGGTCGGCGAGAGGAGGACTCGAAGGAAGCGGCGGTACGTCGTGCGCTTTGGGGCGATCGGCACGTTTAAATAAAGAGAGAACCGACGACGACGACGACGGTAGTAACTGCGACGTTGCCGGCTCGGCCGACTATTGATCCACGCCGACGACTCGCGGTACGGTCGGGGGTCAGGCGCCGACGAAGTGACAACGCCGCGCGCGTGCTGCTCCCAGCTGATCGGGAGCTCCGCTCGGCGCGATGCCGAGTCCTACGGGGCCGCCGCTCTTGCGTCTCTCTCTCGCTCTGTACGTAAGGCTCGCGCGCCTCCTCGTTGCACTCGTGCGACGTGGAAACGAGCGATACAGCCTACACAACTGCGACTGCCGGTTGCTACCACGCTCTGTCGCTCCGCCGAAGCGAGCGGAGGACTCCTTTTCCTCGCTCGTTGCGCCGTTCGTCCTCTACCACCTCCTCGGTAGGTTACGGACTTGGTGAGAGACGACGGGCTTCGCTACTTTCGACACGGCGTTTTAAGGGCGTTACGTAACGGAATATTATATTTTCCTTTTTTTCCGCGCGGAGCGTGTGTGGGAGGCGCGAGGTTAAAGACTCGGCGGCGGCGCACCTAAAATTAATGCCAAGCGGCTCTGCATCTTTTACGGCGGGATAAATCGGACGAAGGATCGTATAATATCGGGGCGTGATCACGCGCAACTGTCTCTCCTCGAGGAATTGTCTTCGGGGAGGAATCGCACTTTATCGGGTCTTGGGCGACCCGGAGATACACCTCGTCCTTCGCCGGCGTCTCAATGATCGCGTGCGTCTCATTTCCGCCGGAAAGCATTCGTCGTATCGCGGCCAATGGGATTCTTACGAGATGCTTTAAGAGCTTTAATCGATTTTCGCGCGGCTAGCATATCGCTCACTGCATAACCGCCGAGGGGGATTCCCACACCTGACTTCCACTTATCGACGTAATTACGTAATGTCCGCGGGAACTGATCTTATTTCTTCGGGAAACGTGATTTCCATACCCGGTGAATTGTACAGAACGTGCCTGAAAAAAGGAGCGCATAATTTCCGCCCGGGAAGAAACTTTTCGACCAATCCGCGTGTCACTATTGCTCCTGTCTAGGAAAATTTGGTACTACGAACTGTACGTGAAACGATTAAAAAATTAGCGGTCTGTCTGAAAATTCTTCTTCATTGATCGATTGAAATTACTTGCTCGATATCGCTAGAAATTCAGTCGGTTATTTTGAAGAAGACGACGGCTGCAAGTTTTGCACTATTTTTTTCCTCATAATAAATCGTCTTTTCTTACGACGAAACGAGACGTCATCCGATAAAATTTATTGACGAAAAAAGGAAAAAAAAAAAGAAAAAAGACCTCGGTCTCATGCGACATTCTATACCGGCTAGTCCTCTTTTTTTAGGTGCATTTATCATCCCTGCTATTTCCGCATTCGACGAGCCCGTTCTGCACGTGTAGGAAAAAAAGACAAAAGACGGCGTGATCAATACGAAACTCGTAAAAGCACTCGTTCGTACTGCGTTACAGAGTAGCCTGCTGTTACTAAATGGCGTACGAACTACTACACAAGAGGAAACCTTGATGTACACAGAGCGAGAGAGGGAGAGATCAGGGCGAAAAACCAGATGACCCTACCCTTCGGAATCGCCTCCCCCTGACCATGACCGACGTCGACGACGTCGACAACGACGGCGACGTGTGCAAGGACGCACGAGTTTTCACGTGGCCTTCCCGTAACCTAGAAAACTCGGGGCCAATCGAAGCCAGTTCTCGGTTTTATTATTAGGTAACTGGTACGCAATCGCGTACTTTCCAGCTGACTAACTTGCAGCTGAGGTTGTCAATTTTCCAATTTTTTTTAAGTTATAATCTTATCTCGCGGAACAAGATGAGGCTTCAACCAGCAGGAAAAGGCTTTTTCCTTTAACTCGCCGTCAATATTTCCTCGGCAGAACTTTCGACACGGTGATGAATAACGACGAAGCTTACGTGAAAATAACTCAGGAGAGAGATCAACGTGAGAGGAGAAACTTTTCATCGCTAAATGCAACGGTAGTCACGCCCGGACTGGGAATGAACCGTTGACACTTTGTTAATTATTATACAATGTTGCTGCTCATCAATTATCAGTATTTTGGGCGTCCGTTTCCTCTGCGGGGATCGCTTGGCAGCATTGACAGTAGTCGCGTCTCGGCGATGTCTGCTCTCGTCGTGAGTTCACCTTTCGCCCGCATATTCTGCTTGCCGTTTAAATTCGTCCATGTGACGCATACGATCGCCTTTACGGATCGTAACGCACTCGAAATCGTACGTTGTCGTCGTAACAGTGGCGACAAAGAAGACGACGATGGTCGACGTCCAAGGCCGTATCGGCGAGTAAACACGCGCGTGGCAGTTTAGACAAGTGAGTAGCAGGTGTGCTGCCGGATATCTCGGCGAAATCCTTTCCTACCCTTACTTTCGGCTGTGTACAAGAAGTAAGCACGCCGAAATCCGAGAAGCGCCGACCCGCGGCTTGGGAACTTCGTTTCTTCGGAAGAATCGTAACTGTTATTCACGGGGTGAGTTTTTGTGGAGAGGTGACCTCCCGAAATACAATTTTCCTCAGAAAACATCGAGAAGAATGCACGGAACGCGAGGGAAAAATGTTCATGGATACAATTCTCGAGATCGTATAAATGAAACAACATCTGTCCAGACATCATCGCGTAAATATCACAGAAGCTTGCGTGATCACATTAGGCATTCGCTGGCAGAATCGTGGCGGAATACGTATTACTTTCCAGACGTTATTTCCGCTGCACTGATAAAGAAGTCAAATCCTATATCGAGTCGTGCTCGACAAACATAGAAAACTCTTTCCGAAATAGCTCCTGACTAATTTTACAGAAGATATCGAACGACACCGATAACTCGTAATTCACTGTACGTGAAATCGCTTATTATACTTAAGCAGAGCACCCTTTTCCACTTTATGAGCATAGGTCGAAGGCCGGCTATTAATTGTCTCCTACAAACGTCGCATTAATCTAGGAGAGCGACGCTACATATTTGATGAAGACCGTAACGCGCACACGAGACATTTATCTTGGAGATGACGGAGGGTCACACTGCGAAAATCAATGATCTAAAGCGCAACGTGGGGCCACAAAGATGTGTATATTTGGATCTCGACGGTAGCGATTTCGACGTGATCGCGAATTATCATAATAGAAACGGTATAAATCTGAATAATTTGTGAATGCAAATCAGATGATGTCATAACAAGTTTTTCGAATGTTGGACCGCGGCTCGAGGTCGATTTTGCACCTGAAAATGCGAAATACGCGAAATACTCTGCGCTTCTCTAAAGAATATTAAAGGTATGTCGGAATGCTTGACGCGAACGCAGGTATGAATCGTTTTCGCTCATTGCATGAGAGAATTCGTTCGAGGAAAAGGAACAAACGACGGAAATCAATGCTCTCGACTAAGACAATCTTACAACTGTACAGATAAATCGGTGACTAATATCTTCCGAGAGTGACTCAGGCTGATCGCCTGGTAAACTCTTAGATATTTATTTCCGAAACAAGCAGCTAAGCGAAATATACGGTATATAACGATATATGCGTTGTTGCTCTAGCAACGAGTGCGAAACAGCTGTAACGCAGACACAGGAAAATTTTTCGTGCACAAACACAGTTCGAATGGTAGAGATTAATCATTGTCACGTATCACAATAATTCGGCAAAATCTTATATTCAATTAATATATTTTTATATTTTTTTTATATTTTATGTTCATATACTTGCAATTTAGGTCAATATCAACGAAAAAAGTGATCTGCCATTTTGCAAACAATGCCAACCATGCAAAATTTTGAATCATTAATGATTGAAAATAGTCATACATGGAAGCTTTTTTAATTAATAACTCAAAAATTTGCATGGTAATTTGCAAATTAGTAAAGAATTTTTTTTGTTTAGAATGACTTAATCTATAAATGTATGACTGACAAACTATTGTACTTATCGATTCAAGATTCAACGTTCAATATACTGACGTTTATCGCTGCGTAATTCAACAAGCTATCGCAACATTGAGCCGTTCTGAACCAAAAAAGTTGTTTATCAATTTCCAAATGACCACTGAAGTTTTTAAATTATCAATTAAAGAAGCTTCTATAATCAATAGCTCGAAACTTTGCGCGGTTGTTTGTAAAATAGTAGAGGCCTCTTTAACTAATATTAACCTAAACTACAAGTTTACGACAGGTGGTACGACTTGCGCCCTGACATTCTTTATATAGAAAAAACGCCAACTTGATTCGACCGTTGAATAAAAATGTAATAACCGGAAGAGTTCAAGGTATTCCCGAGTCGTCGATTTCTCGTGACACGCGTGACTCTCCGCCAAAACTGAAACCGAGTTCGCCGTCGTCGAGCCGTGTTTTGTTACGGTAAAAATCAGAGAGACGACCGGATCCCTCGGCGAAGGTGCTTTCAGCGGAGCGGCTTGCGTAAGAACGGATCGATGCTCCAATAATGCGTGTTATCGCGAATTGTATGCCCCGACGCGAATAGTTTTATCGGATTATTGACCTTCGTTATGCACACTGGCGAGAAGATGAATCTATTATAACGACGAATAACTGCGATTGTGCTCGCTAGGCGTGCCTGGCACGGAAAATAACCCGCGCGCGGATCAAACGCGGAGAAACCGCGTGTGTACGCGAGACCGTACGCGTGGCATCGGGTTTTATTGACAAATCGTCGGGCTCCTAATTCGCGCAATAAGCAATGTTACGGGCCGGGCCGGTGAGCACACGTCGCTGCGCGGCATTCGTCATTGATTCGGCCGCGAAATTGTTTTCCTCGCAGGCAATGTCGCGCGCGCCGCAATTGCGCGCAATTAACCGGTCGCTGACGACGGTTTCGAGGCGCGCCACGATAAAACGATCTCCATAATAAAACGTGAGCGCTTGTAAATACACGTCGCGCGCTTATGTAATTGCACCGCTGTCGCGGGGAATTATCATCGTTTTTGTTGATTAGACGAGAGAGAGAGTTGGAAACGAGACGAAGACAAAGTCGCGAAACGCGCGTCACTTTGATGCTCCCCCGCTCGGCAATCAAATCTCATTCGGTTCGATTAATTCTTAATCTGACGTTTCGTTTCTCCAGCTATCGAATCGTAGCGCGATAAGAGCACGCTTATCTACCCCGCAAGAGCTCGACTCGAGAATGCTTCACTTGGGGAAAAAATCTCTACGACACCGAAGGTGGGAAATTAATTAATGACCGACGTTTTCCAAACCGACGTCTGAAAGGAACGAATTGGACGAGCCTTCCGCGATTTGACCGCGAATGGCTCGTACGTCCGCCCGCGAGAGCGGACGAACAAAGTTAGGTCACGGATCAATATTATACGGTGGGAGACCTGAGGGACAACTCGTGTAGCCCGCCTTGTTCAAATACCGCGATAAACTGTTCGCATTCGGGCAGAAATCGTGAGAACGGCATTGAAGTTGCGTTGATGCTGTACAGGGTGCTCCGGGAGATTCGCGTCTTTCGGAGAGACGCAGCCTTGACCGATGCTGTTGGTCGATCTCTCATCGTCGATTCGAGTTGAGGAGAACCCAAGTTAAAAGTGGTTCTACATTATGGGCCGGTTGTTTTTCCACTTTCGAATAGATTTTTATCTAATGGACAAATATTTCAGGGACATTCCCATAATTTAAGCTGTAAACCTTAAGCCGTAAAAAATTCACCAGTCGCAATGGATTATCCTTCTCACATTTGACCGGTGATTGGTTAGTTTTTCACGGCTTAATACTTAAAGCTCAAGCTTTACGCCTTAAATTCTCATTGCAAGCATTGCTGCGGGAAAATAATCTACGAGAATATGAAAAACTTACCCGGCACACTATTGAGGAACGATAATATACCGGTAATTTTTTTTCGTATTTTTGTAGTTTATTTCCGTGCGGGAACGCTCTTTAGATATTTAACCGTTAGATAAATTTACCCGAAGGCGGAACTACCAGCTCGAAGTTTTCAAAGGCCTTTCATTGTGCTCCTTTGATGCTACGAGTGGTGAGTTATTTCAATTTTCTCCACTTCTTGAAAACTTAATGTAGATTTTAAAATCCCCCCCAGGACATTTCTAAGAAAAAATATCTAATTTCCGTTTGAAGCATTAAAAGAGCATATTGTTGCTCTTTTGACGTTACAAGTGAAAGTTTATTTTCATTTTCCCCATTTGAAGACTTGACGCGGAACTAAGCAGAATTTAACGTGGGAGCGAAATTGCGACTCGGGAATCGTCGTTTCAAAATTTCGCACACGCTTGTCCACCGCGCGAGAGGTAAAATCGTAAGAGAAAAAGCGGGAATTCGACGGGCGGAAAGACTGCGCTCGGCTAAAAGTGAAAACGCATTGAGCGTTCTTCGCTTGCGTCACCGCGATCGTATCTCAGATACGAGCTGTATCCGTAGTTGATGTGATCGGCAGCGCGAATTACAGCGATAAGACGGTCGCGCTTTACGTCGCAGTTAACGCAACACGCTGCGTCTTAAACTAATGCGAGTGACGCGCGTCTGTTTATATTCCTAACGTGTGTGCGAATTCAAGAGTTTACCAGAGATAGAGCGAGGTGTTTGGGATTCTAATGTGCCGCGTCATTATTGCCCATTGTCTACAATTAGAATTCTGCGGGCACGAAGTCGTCAACGTTACGGTTAAGCCGTTGGATGTAACGAATTTCCGCGCGCGACCGATCGAGGAGGATTTCAGCGCGACAGTTGGTACACGGGGCATTGTGGCGAAATAGATTTGATTGAACGCGAGCGAGGCGTGGGAGCATGTGCTCCGGATGCTCGTGAAATTCTACCGTCTGCGCCGACCGGTTCCATTAAGCGTGAATCAAAGTTTAAGGCCCCTTTCTACCGCAGGCTCGAGCGCGTATCGTCGGGCGCGCGCTCCAGTGGATTTTCTTCATCCGCCTCCGCTCTCTGAACTTTCGACGAGCGGCACACGATTCGCACGGCCTACCTTTCGGACGGACAAATCAGCCTGTGAAAGTTATCTAACGTCGCGACGCGCGAGCCTTCATTGTTTCCCGAGAACAAAAATCTCCTGTTCTCCTCGTTTCTCAGCTATTCTTACCGGCACGTTCGCTCGACTGCGAGCGCACGTTGGGAATGAATTCGAGGAGGTCGATCGCACGCGTTCCCCTGTGATCGCT
Source organism: Dinoponera quadriceps (assembly GCF_001313825.1). NCBI lineage: Eukaryota > Metazoa > Arthropoda > Insecta > Hymenoptera > Formicidae > Dinoponera > Dinoponera quadriceps. The sequence continues at coordinate 95,552 of NW_014563549.1, read as the reverse complement.
CAGAATGGCGTATCGGAGGAGCAGCTAAGGCGTCGTTGATCGAAGATCGAGATAACCGCAAGGTAAACGCAACCGATTCCCGGTCGCGCCTTCTCATCGGGGCATTTAGCGACTAATTTGGCACTGAACTTGGGACCTATTTTAGACCTGTTAAATCGACGGGAACGAGCTCTCAGCCAAGTGACGACGAGGACTTTCGGGAGGCGACATAGTCGCGTGTAAACGCTTTAAACGCTAAAATAGATATTGCGCTCGGGTCGCTGACGACGAGAGGGACGCGGGTTTTCGGTTCGAGAAACATCGAGCAATCGGCAAGCTCAAATTCTCGTCGGCCGTTGCCGAGGGGCTCCCGCAGCCCCTTCGTCCCCCACCCGTCGGTCGAACTGCTCTTTCACAATGATACGTTCCCCTTCTCTCTCTCTCATTTCCCCCGACTCACCCGGCTGCTCGCTCGCTCTAGTTCCTCCCGTTCACTCTGCTCGTCCCGAGCTGCGAGAGAGCTCCGCTAGGTCTGCGCCGACGCCGACGACTGGGGGAGCCGGCGGTGTTGCCGGTTCGGGCGAACCGGCGGTCGCCACGAGGAGAGAGTCCGCGGTAGAGTCGTCCGGATCTCCGGCACAGTCGCTTTTTGCTTTTGACGCGCGGCGGGCGACGCGGCCGGTCGCCGTAGCGCGAGATATGCAAGAGCGTGTCATGTGACACGCGTGACAAGTGGTGCGCGCCGCGGCGTTGCTGCACGACGCGGACAGGCGGCGGCTTTCGGTGGAAAAAATAAAGAAGACGGAGAAAGAGAGAGAGATAGAGGGGAGGAAGGAGGAGAGAGAAGGAAAGATAGTGTGAGTCGGGAGACGAGATCGGGAGAGGGAAAGGGGAGGAGGCGAAGGGCGCGCTGCGAAGGAAAATAAACGCGTGTTGTTGCGCTTGCTCGCTTGCGTGTGTGCGTGCGTGAGAGAGAGACCCATCGGTGCCGACTTCACCGCGGCGGACTGCTATCCCCCCGCGATTTCGTACGGCGCTCCTCGGCCAGTATCGTGGCGCAATTATGTTACCGGTGCGACGCGGCGACGGCACCATCGACACCGGCCGCAACGTCGTCGGCGGAAGGCTCGAGACGTCCCGCGTGAGACACCGTGGCGGTCGTTTCCTCGCGAACGGTTAGAACACCTTCTCTCTTTCTCTCTCTCTCGCCGGGCCACTCCTTCTGTCGCCGTGTTACCCGTTCCCGCTTTTGTTCTCCGGAAGCGAGACACTCGGGCTTGCCTGCGGGGAACACGATCGTGGTGGCTCTCGGTAGGTAGGTAGGTAGTAGAAGAGAGACGCGCGGAAGCTGCACACAGGCTGGTCTCTCTTTCCCTCTCTTTGTCTTTCCCGAAGAGTCCACACGGAGCGCGAAAGGTGACGAGCGCGACGGCCGTTCCCGACGCACGTGCTCGCGGTCGGTCGTATCGAAGCTACCAGTAGTGTGTGTATGTGTGTGTGTATAAAAAAAAAAAAGAAAAAAGACGCAGAGCTCGTCGAAAGATCGAACGGAGGTACAGAGATAGGCGCCGAGGATCGACAGCGCGATCGAAGAGGAGAAAGTGCGGACGGGTGAAAAGCTCGAGATCAATCTCGGCGTCCGCGAAGAAGCCTACCCCCCCTCCCCCTCCCCCCACGTCAGGAGATGGGAGATCGCTGTATCCGTGGAAATCGTCACATTACAGGTCTTAGGAATGCGGACGGTGGTGGCGAAGAGGAGTTCGCGCTGGTGGTTGGTCTCTCTGGTCGCGGTGGTGGTGCGAGTCGCGGGCGCGCCTTCGGACACGCTGCCGCCGTCGGTCGCATCGTCGCGATGTCCGGGTGGGTGCGAGTGCGCGGAGGGCAGCAGCAACGACGGCGGCAGTCTGGTGTGCGCGGAGCGCAGCTTCCTCGGCCTCGGTTTGCCGGGGGACGCGACGAGCGTCTCGCTGAGGAACGTCCGGGCGGCGGCGATCCCGGTGGCCGCGCTGGAGACGTCCGTCAAGCTGCGAAGCCTGCTGTGGACGTCGAGCGGCATCGAGAGGGTCGAGCCCGGCGTGTTCCGCGCCACCGCGCACCTCGAGCGGCTCGATCTAGGTGATAACCGACTGGCCGAGCTACCGTCGGACGTCTTCCATCCGTTGCACCAACTGCAGTACCTGAATCTAACCGGGAACAGGCTGGTCGCGCTGCCGCGGCTTCTCTTCCACGGTCTGGACCGCCTTCAGGAGATCCGTCTGGCGGCGAATCGGCTCTCCGTACTGCCGTATCAGGCGTTCGCCCCCGCCCGGGAGCTCGCGCGGCTCGATCTCGGCGGTAACCTGTTGGTCTCCCTGCCGGATCACAGTTTCCGGCTGAACGAGCGGCTGCAGGAGCTGCGGCTGGCGGGCAATCGGCTGACGAAGCTGCCGTCGCGGCTGTTCTCCGGGTTGGCGCGGCTCAGGGTGCTCGACCTCGCCGCGAACGAGATCGACGCGCTGCCGCGCGGCCTCTTCAACGAGCTTTCGGCCTTGGAGCACCTCGACCTCCGGTCTAATCCGATCGCGCGTCTATCGGACGTCGCGTTTCAAGGCCTGGCCGATCTACGATGGCTCGGTCTGAGCCACCTGCCGATCGTGTCGCTACCGAAGGACCTCTGGCGGCCGGTCAGCAGGCTGAGGACCCTGCTGTTGTCCGGGACGAAATTGGAGAACCTCCGGAACGAGAATTTAGGAGGGCTCGGCCAGCTGGAGACGCTGGAGATGAGGGACAGCCCTCTGCGCGAGATCGGCCAGCTGACGCTGAACGAGACGCCGTCCCTGCGCCGGCTCGACCTGCGGAACAACGACCTGACCTTCCTGCCGGCGAACGTCGCGCATCTGTCGCTGCTCGACGAGCTGCAGCTGCAGGGCAACCCGTGGGCGTGCGACTGCCGCATGTTCTGGTTCGTCAAGTGGGCCGAGAGCAGGACGCATCTGCGCGCGGCTTTCCAGAGCGGGCTGAGGTGCGGCCACGAGGAGGACGAGGTGGACATCTTTCGCACTCTGCGCTACCTCAATTGCAGCGCGCCCACCCTGGTGAGGGCGACCGGCACCCAGCGGTACCTCCTGCTGAGCCCGGTGCTGCTCGAGTGCGAGTTCAACGGCAACCCGGCGCCCTCCTTGACCTGGGTGACGCCGAACGGCCTGGTCTTCCACTGGATGCCGGATCCGGGCTTCCCCGACGCCTTCGTCGAGCACCCGCCGGTGCACGGCTGGCTGCCGAATCCGCCGCCGATCGACGGCCGCATACGCATCCTGGAGAACGGCTCGCTCTACATCAGCGCGCTGCTGCGCGAGGACGTCGGCCTGTACAAGTGCACGGCGGACAGCCCGATCGCCAATCACACCGCCTACGTGACGCTGCACATGGACCCGGTAACATTGCACAACATCAAGATCCTCAGCATCGTCGTGGGCGCGATCTGCGCGGCGGGCTTCCTCCTGCTCACGTTGTTCCTGCAGTTGCTGCGGTACGTCTTCTTCAAGTGAGTATTGGCCGGACCGAGAAAACCGAGTCGGCCGTTGATAGTTTGTCGAGTGGAAGGTCAGGCGCGATCGATCGCGTCCCACCTGACCATTCCGCTTCCGCATTTTTCTTTTCTTTCCCTCCTTCTTCCCTCCCCCCTCCTCTTTTCGCCACTTTTCCAACAGCGATCGCTCTAACGTATCCACGATTTTCTCGCAGGTGCGGATGCATCAAGTGGTGCTCGTGCTGTAGACGCGTGGGAGTGACGCCGAGGGCGAAGCAGATCTACCAGATGCTCGACAACATCGAGCAGTACAAGAGCCAGCAGCTTGAGCGGCTGAGGGAAAACTACACGCAGCAGGTGCACAGAATCAAGGACAATTGCGTCCAGCAAGTGGAGTGGATCCGCGACAGCTACGAGGGTCAGATGAGGCACATACGGGACATACGGGACTACGGTACCACTCATTTGACCGCGCTGAGAGACCAGTACTATGATCAGGTAATACACGGAACTCTACTTCTTTCCCGAGCGAACGCCTCGTTTTACCGGTTATCGGGGAAATTCTCGTGTTGCGATCTCTCTTCGCTGGCGTGAGGTAACAAAGTTCGAGGAAAAAACATCCGCGTGGTACGTCTCCGCGTATCACAGCAGCGGCGATTCCACATCTCGACGATGATATCGGGGGATGCCGAGACGCGATAAAAATGAGAGACCGCTGACGACAGATACGCATCTAGACGCGTCTATTTTTTTCCGTTTCCCCCCGCAGGTGAAGAGGGTGCGCGACTACTCCACCAGCCAACTGAACTGGGTGCGCGAGAATTACGTCTTCCAACGCAACAAGATCCGCAAGTTCAGCGCCCACCAAGTGTTGCGGTTGCGCGAGAGCTACAAGTACCAGCAGCAGACGCTGAACAAGGTGCTGGAGAACCTGCCGAATCTGTACTTTGACAACTGCCGGAGTGGTTCGTGCGGTAAGAGCGACTCCATGGTCTTCGACCCTGCGAAGGACGATCTCAACGGGATGGACACCTACTTCAAGGCGAAGACGATCGACGACCTGGCGGCGGGCCCGAGTCAGGAAGACGTCAACAGCGAGTACTACACACCGACCGAGCTGTCATCGACCAGTCCGCACGGTATGAACATGATGGAGGGCATCCACATCAACTACATCGAAGAGAGCGGCCCGCCGCCGCCACCTCCGGCGCCCACGATCCTGCCGGTGACGATGCTGCGATGCATCGACGAGTACGGCGGCAGTGCGTTGTCCGCTCGCAACAACTACGAGAACAAGCTGATCTTCAAAGGCTCCGGCCCGGAGATTCTGGCCAAGGAACCTCGACAGACCTCGGAGGCCCTCGGCCTCCTAGTACCTAGCAACAGTCTACCTGATCTTCCACGCGAGACCAAACTCTAGCGGACAACGAGGCGAGGCGTCGAGAACGGCCGGCCAAGAACGGGTTTCCTGCTATCATTTAAATCTAATGAAAAACAGAGAGAGAGAGAGAGAGAGACTGTTCTTGGATGACGGGGAAAGGTGAACGGAACGGAGGGATCGTCGCCTGTCTCTGTGACCAGTAATTGTGGGAATTGTGTCTTCGAGGTACCGAAAGGAAGAAAAGGAGAAAAGGAGAGAGACAGATGGTACCATAATGAAGCTTCTTCCGGTTTTGATGTACGACTCGACGTCATGGGAGTATCCTAGAAGATCGTTCGAGAAGAACTCGTGTCAGTGCCAAGAAACGGGAGATCCTTCTGCCAAGATCGATGACTGATCGATCGCAGTGTGTGTGCATGTGTTAACTTTAGGAGAACAAAAAAAATTACGGACAGTTTCCAAGGACCGGACTGGTCGGGAGCTGCTCGACCGGTCGGCAACCTTGCAACCTGTCCGTCTCGCCGCAACGTGTGCTTTTCTTCGTCGGTGTCATCGTTTTTGGATGATCACTCGGGAAGATGAAAGGAGAAAATAGAGAGAAAACAAAAGATATATATATATATATATATATATAAAATGAAGAAGAGAGAAAGGGGAATAATAAAAAAAAAAAGGAACGACGCGAATTACAATTCGCGTCTTCGTCAACTTGGCTGTAAAGACCGGTTTCCTTTTACAAAAGCGCGATGGTGGAAGATAAGTAATTTCGCCTAGTTGTCAATTCCGCAACGTTCATTAAAGTTGCGATCTCCGGGGAGGGTAGGGGGAGGGGTTCCCGTCGAAGAGTCGTGATTTCTTAACTGTTTCCTGTAAATAGGCGTGCGCGAAAGTTTTATGTATCAGTGCCCGCGAGGAGGGCGATCGAGAGAAAAAAAAAAACAGGTCGGATCTTCTTTTACGAAAGACTGAGACGGTGGGATCGAGGACTCGCCCGATCGTTCGTTTTACAATTGCTTTCTCCTTCTTCGTCTCGATTTCCGCGTCGCGACAGTAAGCGAACGCGACGACGAATCTTTTCACAGCGAGGAGAAACACACACCTCGTGGTGTTGCCGGCGTTCGCTTGCTCGCCGTTTTTTTTTCTTTTCTTTTGTCGCTTGTCTTTAGCAAAACAAATTGTTCGAGTATACGGAAGCGTGTATCTTTATTGAAGAGGGGGAGAGAAAACTAAAAGAGAAGAAGAAGAAGGACATACCGATACCGAGAAGACGAGTAATAACGAACGTACGTACTTAATTTTCTATCGTTGCACCAACATATCCAGTATCACTCGCGCTTTATCGTTCGCGCGCAGAGGAAAGAAAGTAACAAGAACAAAAGAAATAATATATGAATAAATATATATATATATAAATAAATAAATATATATATATATTTATATATATATATATAGAAATATATATCGGCTGTTAATATTTTCGAGTCGAAAGCAAACAAAGACATTGTATTGTACATTTCTGATCGCAATGAATCGCTCCGATACATTTTGCAACAATAGTGCGCCCCTTTGTTGAATAAATCCTGTGACGGTACGTCGCCAAATACATCTGCACGTCTTAATTCCCATCCAGATTCCATCTCGCGCGATCAGACCCTCGGAAAGAGAGAGAGAGAGAGAGAGAGATAACGAGAGAAAGAGAAAAATAGAGATATAGAAATACGCCGAAAACTCGATCGAGCCGGTTCGGCGATTGTCTCCCTTAGACACGTGTTAAGTGGAAGGAATTAGACCTACCAACCGCGACAATTAACAACGAACGAAGTGCACCGACGGTTCTCGCATAGTTCTCGTTTGCCGACTCTCGAAAGAATCCAATTAACGCGGGCTCTGATCGCTCTGACGACCAGTATCCCACTCTCGCGTCGCGACGCGCGCCCGAGTCTCGCGATGATGGAAGTTTCGCGAGTCGAGAGGTCAAAGGATGAGAAAGTGAACCCNAGGATGAGAAAGTGAACCCCCCCCCCCCCTTCGAGTCCATAACTCGTGTCTCGGATGCGGCGGCACACGGTTGCATTCGGACTCATTATTTGCGGACTTGGCTCGCTCGGCATCGATCAATCGTCCGTCCGTCAGTCAGGCAAGACAACGCTCTCTCATGTCGGAGGAAGCGAGAGAGCGTGATTCACGGAAAGGGCAAATATCGCATAATACCGATCCATTTGAACGACGTCAATCGCTCGGAAACGACTGAGTCACCGCGGCACGACNGGGGAGGGGGGGAGGAGAGAGTGAGAGAAAACGGGGCGGAAAACGACCGCGGCCAAAAGAGTGTTGCTGTTATTTTTGGATCGCGTCACAGCGCCGTTGTGTAGAGATAAAGTTTTATCGTAGTTTGTGGCGGCGGAGGGGACGCAACGGGACCGTAAGACGAGAGAATTGTGACTGTGAGGGGAAAACTATGCGGTTGGCTGGCCGGCCGGCCTCGTAATTAACGTTACGGGAAACTGACAATAACGGGCGATGAAACGCGTTGTCGCGAAAACCTGCGTGGGCCGAAGAAGCCGGGAAAGCGGGAATCGATAGCGGATCGACGTCGGATTTGACGGACGTGCAGTCAACGTTTTCTCGGCTCGGAAGGAACGTCCGAGTGCGAACGCTCGGATTACGGGATCCTCCCTCGAACTTGCGAACGTAGGGAGTTCCGTTTTAAAAAAAAAAATAAATATACACACCGGCGAGCGCGCGGATATATGTTGCAAATTACAACGAAAAAGCGCGCGTTCCGCGTGTGCGGCTTTCAGCCGGTGCGAACACATAGAATTATTAACGCGAAACGCACAGAGAGCCCTCACGAAGCCTCCTGGCGACACGCAATAAACTCCTGCAAAGATGAAATAAAAGTCGCGTCCCGGTGAAAACACGAGAGCGAGAGTCGTGAAAACGCGCCAGATGTGTCGAGTTTCGGCTACGGACGAATGAACGGATTCTTCAAATTCAAATTATCTCGCGGATATGCTCTTCGCTTCAACAGGAAAAATTCCCCCCCGTGCGCTTTGCGGTTTCCAACAAAAGCCGAGTCGTTCAAAATTATAAAAACTAAAATTATAAAAAGAGAGTCTCGAACTCGAAAAATTGAATGATTCTTTCATGTGTTTCGTCGTGCGGCGTTTTACACATACCTCTCTGTGCGTGAAAACTCTATTCCAGCGTTATCGATATGAAAACAATAATAGAACGAAACAGAAGAATATCTCCGGTGACACAAGTGCTTCTGTATGATAGAATCAATGCCACCTACGGATTCTAGGAATTTTTTCGAAGAGTGCAAGAAGCCTTGCGATAACGTCTCGTAGTTCTTATGTAATAAGTTACCAATTAAATCGAATTGTTCGCTTCGAAATGGCCAAAACGGTGTAAATTGAATGCTATCTCGATCATCGAAACGCGTATTAACGGTGCTTTATCATCTTTATGAAAAATGTAAGAGCCAGCTTAATAATGGCTTTTATTATTGTTCAGCCGTTCGACGGACGAAACGTTGTCTGCACACATTTATCACGAAAAGCACACGCCCCCGCTATCGAATCGCAGCTTTTCAGGCGAACCCTGCGCGCGTACCGGTCATCGTAGGTGCGAATTGAAATGGGGGTAGCGGTAGACAAACAGAGGAATCGATCACAGAGCCTCTGATCGTAGCCACCGGCTCTCGCAAACGTCGTCGATATGCTCTCGCGCATGCCACTCTAGCGTTCACGTCGAGCTATTCTTCCTCTCTAATTTATACTCTGAACTCTAATCATAAACACACGAATGTATACTTTATGTACTGTGAAATTAATTCGCGACTTCGCGAGAAGTTTTAACAGAGCGAACTAAAGATAACGGTTTCCCGCTTTACGATCGACTCCGGAAAAACTAAATCAATTTCAAATGTGTGATAACTATGCACGATGCACACAAATAAATTTTACGCTTACGATAAGAAAAGGTATATGTGTGTGTGTATGCCTCTCGTTGAAGCGGAAGTCGCCTTTCTCCCCATCGGATATCCTCCGATCGATTGTTCGCTGGATAACGAGAGGCGATGATTGAACAATGAAGTGTAAGAGATGGTACTTCGAGCTTGAATAAAATAAAGTAATCGATCTTTCGAATAGGGGGATGTAGCCTGAATGTAGATACATTTTTCCGCATGAACCCGCGCAGAGAACCACTACCAGGGTTCCAGAGTTAACTTTATCTCTTACACACACACGCGCGCGCGCGCGCGCTCTTTGTTCTTGCGAAGTCAACTATCGGATCTTGTGATAAAACGTTGTAAGTTACTATGTAATACTATTCCGACGCATAACTGTGTACATATATATCTATCTCTCTCTACTCCCGGTTTACAAACTACCCCAATCGTTATTATTCCGATATGCACACTCGAGCAATGAAGAATCGAAAACCACGGAAACTCGGGGAGGTATCGCTTCCAGAGGCGAAACCTCGTCGCCTGTACTATTCGATAGTTTAACACCTGCATTTATACCACTCTCGTCAACGAGAGAACAACAACCAAAGCGTGGAAATGTAATCGAAAACATATCGGAAGTGTTCGGAACGAACACGTTGGATTAATAGTTGCCATTAAGTTGCCATTGAGATCCATGTTCTACTTGAAAGCGCCAATTACCGAGCTGCCGGAAAGAGCTTTCGCCACAATCGGCCTTTCGATTGAGATAATCGGTATCGTTTCACGGGCGAACCCCCCCCCCCGCGCACGCGTGTCATTTTCTCATTTATTACGCATATGGGACTGTATACGTGTGAATTATATACACGACGGTATACGAGAAAATAAAGTTCAACCGGTGGTGCGCGCGTTTCTACCTTGTTAGTTAAACGGGGTATTACCTATCGGGCAACGAGATCCGCGCACTCGAAGGCGGGTGGAACAAGGGAGAAGCGAGAAACTTGAAATACTACGCTTAGAGAATAGTTTAAAGAATACTATACACGCATAATACGGCACATCGAATCTTAGACGAGAGAGAGAGAGAGAGAGAGGGGGGGGAGCAGGATCCTTCTCCGTTCCACAGATCGAAAAGCTCGTACTTATGCTTCCAGCATGTATATTTTTTATACGACGCCATTTTGTACCGCGAAGCCTTAACGGAGGGATCGCGCGCGCGCGCACACACACGTAATGCGAATTAAATAGCGCGAACGTTGATCGTTCTCGACCGTGACCGACCGAGACGTGAAAACAATACGAAATGATGAATCGGGACTGCGTGAGATGCCACTTTTCAGGAATGATCTCCGCGCTATGCGTGAACGATTCGCAGACACGCAAAAGTCTGTCCCATCTATCCTATCACGACGTGTGAAATGACTCCGTGAACGCCGTTCTCAGCGAGATTCAATACTGTATCGTGAGAGATAATTTTGTAGTGAAAAGATTTACATATGTATATATCGCGTAGTACGTACACGTGTCTCTCGTCTCTAGCGATGTAGCGGTAAGTAGAGGGAGAATTTTACTTTCATCAAAGTGCAGGATGTCCTTAAACATATACTCTACCGACCCCGTTCGTTCGGGACACAACCTCGACACTTTAACGTGTTTTCTCGCGGACACACTGTGATTATCGTGTATCATTGAAGTGAGACGACGGCAATATTGCGAATTATTAGTAGTAGAGAGAAATAGGAGGGAAAAAATTATGTGCGTGCGTTGTTCGAAAATGGTTATTATGTGACATACTATTGAATGTCTTGCAACAATTAGCCGTAAGTTGCGTACGCATTAAGCGAAATCGGTGCGACCGCGCAAAGGTGACGATTAAAGCGTGCGTTTTTTACATAAATTTTAATTATCACGTAATAAATAAATACATGTAAAATGTGCGCGCGCACACACATACACACACACACACACACACGTATATATATATATATATGTGCGCGGGCAATAAAATTTGATCGCGAGTCTCACGAGAAGTGACGACGCTTGTCGTTCGCGTATTTGTTGGAAATATCGAAGGGCTATCGGGATAACATTCGAGTATATGCACCGTGCCACGAGTAAAGCCGCTCGTGTTACAGTCCGATATTCGAAAACCGCGTACCAAAGAAAGCAAGTCCTGAGCTCGCGGACTCGTCTGCTTTTTTTTTCTTTTTTTTTTCTTTTCTTTTCACGCTGAAGCAGTGCTGTTTTCACATTGTCGGGATGTGTGTGTGTGTGTGTATGTGTATGTGATCGATTTTCCCCGCCGGAGCGATATTCCACTACGGAGCCGCGTCACTACCACGAAAATATCATTCAGAGAGTACTGTTAGATCCAACCCTGCCAAGAGCTATCTTCCCGAAATTTCACCGCCTAAACGTCCCCGTCGGAGTCGACGGTTTCCTATTTTCTTATTCCACGGGGGTACTAACGGACGTATCGGCGGGAACGACACATTTATAACGGCATTGAATCGCGTTATCTCGTACCGTCGTAAATTTGCGGATTGCAACGGTGGAGGAAACAGCACTGAGCCATATCGAGAGGTGTACCCACGTTCGCTTAGACTCGAGCGTGGCGCATCGGAAAATCGGTTGCGAAGAGAGAGAGGGAGAGAGAGAGAAGCCGAGCGATCAAGTAGTTTCGAAATATCGACCGAGCGATGTGAAAGACCTGAAAGCCATTTGTAATAGACAACAACTCCGTTCGTTTTAGCCGGAAACAATGCCGCGTTGTTACTCTCTTCGACCGAAATGGAGAATCTGCTCAAGTCCTATACGATAGTTATTAAGTTAATAAATCTCATTGTTTATTGCAGTACTATTGNCCCCCCCCTTTTCCCGCCCCCCCCCCCCCCTGTTTGCATCACGGTGCAAATGCGGCGCGTCGGATTTAGCGAATGCAATTGAGAATGCAAGATAAAAGCGATCAATCGCAATAAAATGGAGTATTATGCCCATAATCAACGGAGAATAATACAATGCAATTGTTATCGAACACGTTCGAGTTTACACGCGATAATTCGCCCCGATCACTGCGTTCGTCTCTTTCGAGCGGCACGTAAGCGAGTGTATACACAATCAGGTATACGTTACACAAGAGTTCACTTCGGAACATTGTTTTACGCGGCGAATAATGAACGCTCGCACGATTGTACTTACTATCATCGTCGCGTCAAGACATCGGCGGAAATTCTCCGCGCGCGCGATTTTACAGTTGAAAAGAATAAACAAAAAGATTTGTATTTATATCGGTACATACCTTTTCCTGCGTACGATTCCACACAATCACATTGTGACCACTGTTGATCAAATTTTTCACAATACCGCTACCCATGATACCGAGCCCGAGGAATCCAAATTTCAGGGTCGACGGCAGGATGTTCTTCTCCTTGAGAGTCTGCGACAGCGTTTCCACGTCTAAGGGAGGCGTGACCTGTGGCAAAAGAGACAGCGATGTTACGGGGAAAATTAATGCAATTTGTGCGTAAGTTGTAATTGGAATCTCTAATTTAATCGAATTCTAACCAGATGTGCTTGATGATCAAGATATGTTTGCGGGAAATAATCAGAAAGATGCGAAAAACGTACCCAAGATTTTCTACGAGAAAACGTCTACTTGAAATTTACCGAAAAATCTGCAATTGGGACAAGACGTTGACTTTGTAGGACATCGTACATATATATGTATTCTTAATAATCACCAACTAACAATAATATTAACGGTAACATCACAACGATGTTATAATTTCTCAGTCAACAATGTAATTGTTATGCACATGTTATATTGCATTTACATTGTTAACTGAGAAATTATAACACCGATGTGATGTTACTGTTAGTTGGTGTTTATTGGGATAGGATTGTCATAAAATTTACGACCTCAAAATATTAAAGTATCACAATAGATATTGAGCTGGAAGTGATATAAAGTAAAATACTTCGCGTAGACAAAGTTTCTAATATGAAAATAAACGACACTATAAATACATTTATTCAGCGTAGATGGGGGTTAGGGACCAACAGGTGGCGGCAGGACTACTGTATGCCTAGCTACGGCACTGAGACGCAGCGTTGGTACGTACATATCGATGCTTCGCATGCCGCCTGAGATTTTTGGTCTACAGTAACGTCGTACGTAATCTCCATGCATATTGGCCGAATAAATTTCAAATTCAGACAGCTGCATTTAGCGCTAGATGCACGATACGAGTACGTAAAGCATTCAAAAGTGTACTTGAATTTTATACACAATACATACAAAAGTTTATTTATTTATGTATTAATATATCGAGATCAGAGGTTTCGCGCGGTTTCTTAATATATTATCAAATTGTAATTGTCAAGTTGTAATTGAAACATATTAATAATGAATAATAAATAATCGTACACGGGCAAATAATTCGTCCCACTGAAAATGAGAAACACATATCGCTAGAATTACTTACGGGTCTGGCGATATTTGCCGGTCTGTTCAGAAGCGTCGAGCCCGACTTTCTAGGCGGAGTGGAGTGATTCAATGTGGGACTGATACTGCCGACTCTGTTGCTATTGCTGGTACTTGAATCCCTACGCGGCTTTTTAGCGGGTCGACGAACATCACCCGCACCACTGTCTAACCGCTTAGCTTTCGGCGTTTCCTGCAGCAATAAATTCTCTCGTTATACATAGAAATATAATGTACGAAACGTGTGACCTTAAAAATCGTTACAAATACGGGCGAATTATATTTCGGTTTGCTGACCTTGCGCGGTTTCGGCGTTTTGGTGACGCTTTTCTTCTCAACGATAGTTTCTTCTTTGAGCCTGTCAAATAGAGAATCTGGATCCAGACCATCTTCGAACACCTGGAGCATCAAGATATAAGATTTCATCATTTTTAGCACAAGTAAGGGTTATACGTTTTAACGTTAAATATTTGTTTCTCTTTATTAAATTAGATTTTAATAAAGTTGTATGTTGCGATTATTAATTTAATAATTTAACTTCAAGTCAACTTTATATTTACTAATCGTGTTTTAATCATAATTTAAATAATGTATATATGTGTGTATAATTTGATCAAGATAATTATTAAATACGGATACAATGAACTATGGAACTCACCTCGCCTTTAGCGATAAATTCTTCTATTGCTTCTACTGCGTCTTTGAATGCATTAGATTTGCTAGATTTCACTAAAGTATCTTTAAACTCCTGGTATGGTTTAATATGCGTTTCTTCAATCCATGCGCTACAAAAGAGACGTTATTGAAAAAAAATATTATTCTGTAATACATCGTAGTAATAATCTATTGCAATAAAATACCTATAAATTAAACTTACTAGTTATTTGTTCCAAAGAAGAAGATGCATTGGACTGGTCCCTTCTTGGTGTTTGCAGGCTTCTTTAAGTCCTTTGAAGGATTTGACACCTTTGCATGCCATTATAAAATTAATATTGTAAACCAATATATATGTTGTCATAACATAAAATAACACCTCTTAATATTTGTCTTATATTCAATCTCAATTTTTCCACAATCTATCGATGTATAAGACAATATTAATTAAAACAATATATCAATTCTGTAAAAGTGAAATATTATGATAAACATACAATTATTCAAGAATTAATCCTAATAATATCAACAATATGTACAAAGATATATAAATATATTTTTGTATAATGCAGCAATTTCCTCTTCACAAGTTTTACATCACAAATTTTTAATATCCGTAAATTTTCAAGACTTAAATTAAGAAAAATATCGATGTAAATGTATACTCGAGGGATAATTTTATAATGCAAAATTTACACCAAGTTTACATAATCATTTGCAATTTGTATGACACCGTGGGTCTTTTCCGACCTTCATACGGCCCTGTCATAAGTCGATGATAGTTGCCGCGTAAAAGTACTCGAGAGCACTCGTTCTAATTACATTCCCCACACTTCATTTCTTTCGTCTTTCTTCTTGCAAGCCATATATTTACTTTCATCCTGAATCACCAAAATTTGCAACCAAAACTAACCGATCGGAGTCGCTGTTCGCGCAACATTGGTCGCATTTCTACCGATCAAAAGGGGGGAGAGGAAAGAAAGAGATGAGGACGTACACACACGCGAGCGCGGGACAAATTCTGAAATTCTCACGGCGATCTCGGTGGCATCGGTATTCAATTCGCCGCGACGAAGAGTTACGAAACAGCGGCGGGTGGCAGAGCAAGTGGGAGGGAGGGGGGAGGAAGGAAGGAAGGAAGGAAGGAAGGAAGGAAGGAAGGAAGGAAGGAAGGGAAGGAGGGAGGAAAGAAAGGAGGGAGGCGAGAGCGGGCTAGGAGGGGGACCGAAGCGCGAAGACCGAAAGCGAGAGAGACGGAACGCGAAGTCGGCGCGTATACAGATTTAGGTTATATCTCCGCGGTCTTGCGCGCCAATTTGAATTCGAAGGTCGGGTGTGGCGGGAGATAGCGGACGCGATGCGGGCCGGAGCGGTGGCGTCGACAGCTGCCGTGCCGCGCTGCACCGTGTCCAGGCCCCGCCGAGGCGAGGTGGAAATGCCAAAAGCGTGAAACCCGCCAAAACACGAGCGAGCGAACGCGTCACATGCAGCGCGCCTTTGACTTGGAAAGAGAGAGAGAGAGAGAGACATATACAGAGAGAGGGAGGAAGAGAGAAGAGTACACACGATCGACTGACGGTGAAAAAGAGAAAAGGAGAGGAAGAAGAACGCGAATCCGCGTTTCGACGACGATCTCTCGACGGGTCGGTGCCGCTGGTATGTCGGGGAGGGAGGGGAGTCGGTACTTACCCGGCCGGGCCACGGTGAGAATCCCTTCATCTTCGCCCTGAAAGTTAGAAACAGACACGGGGTTTGGAATTAGTACGCGAAGCACTACGTGTAAACGCGACTGCCGTGCTAGGGCACACTTCTTTCAATACACACCATACTAGATCACCCAGTTTGAATACTTCCGACATCACGACACGAGAGAATTCGACGAAGTCCCGTCGGGGAAACAGCTCCTCTGACGTTCGCCAAGCGACTGACTGGCGAGCGCAGCGTCGTTTGTGCGCGACGTTATCCGAGTCGTCCCTTCCTCGCGTCGCCGTCCCCCCACCCTCCTCAATCCACGGAACCCTTTCATGCCGGTCGACTAGTCAAGCAAGCGACTTTCTTGCCGACCGATGTTGCGTTTCGCACCTGACAAAACGAATGTCGAATTCGTACGTTTTTATCTACCTGATGTATTGAATAATGCATTGTCGCTCGGAAGAATGATTAAAAGTTGTTAACAGCCAGTGTTTCCGGTGAGCGCGCACTTCCGGTGGCTAGGATCCCGTCTGATGGGTCGATTCGCAATGCGCGACCGTCGGCGACCAATGGGCGCTCGACATTCGAAGCTCCTTATTTCCAATGTTGCCGGGGAACAGGAAGAATTCATTTTATTACATAATGGGATGGCAGTCTCATCCTTTCTTGAAAGCGTCCTTTTCCAATTATAATATACGAAATTTTAACTAACTACATTATCGATCGGAGACTTGGGCCGGTATTCATAGTTGGATCTTATAACCATCTTTAAAACTATCTTGAGTTTATCTTCAGATGCTTCGTAGCCAATGAAACGAGCCGTACAATATTTAAAGATGAATTTAAGATGACCTTAAATTTAAGATATGATTTGGTCGGACTATTTTCCAGCAAGAGGCACAAGTCAAGTTATATCATCATGTGTTCTTATTTTACAGTCGGTAAAGAAAAAGATGATATAACTCAACTTGTGTCTCTTGCTGGAAAGCAACTTATGAATACATCGGCATAAGGGAGAGTTCACACCTTATCAGAAAATCAGAAAAGCAGCAGCCAATCAGAACTCGCGCTGGTAGCTGACAGTTTCTGCTTTATCTACCGCTTACCTGCTACCAGCGCGAGTTCGGATTGGCTTTCTGCACCGAATTCGCTGAGAGCCGTTGCGGTTGTCCAATAGGAGCACTTTCTTCCCGGACTTTAGCTACGGTTTCTCTTATCTACGTCGGAAATGATAGACGTGACCGGAGCGGTATCGCGAGTGGTCACGTCGGTTACGTCTTACCAGCTGTCAGCCATCGATTGTGAGCGCACTATCGCTACCTTGGAAAAGGAGTAATTCGCGTCCCGAAGGAGGCACGCACCGGCCCTCGCGACGGATCGTTAACGCGACACACGTTACCTTGTCGCACCTCACGTGAAATCTGGCCGACCATGGACAGTAACGTTCGTCACAATACGGTACGTTCGCCAATGACTAACCGTCGCTTGTAAACGATCTACGTTTCACCGAACGCTCCTCGGACATTACGTTCGCTCCACTTCGCGAGTATCGGAATATCTTGCGCGAAATATATATACCTGTCTCTCTTCCTCTCTCGCCACGCAACGCAAAAACGTCTTCTCGACTTTCGTGTCACACGACGGAATCGGACGTCACGCGACTGTCAATTTTTCCGAAGCCGTAGTCGCGGTGGTTCGGTTTTACGTCATTCTAACGTTCTTCGACGTTGTCACATTGTTTTGATTATTATTTCGTCCTGTCTCGATCAACAGCCTTATCTCACGATTCGAGGAAGCACGCGTGTATTTTAACGTCCGCAACGATCCGATTTTTCGACGGTAACTACGCAAATTCTCTGTCTCATTAATCGAAATCTGTGCTACTTTACAGCCGCCCCAAACAAGTGCGGATACCAGTGGCGAAGCGTCGCGCAATAACGAAATTCCTACACTTACCGTGGCTATGTCAGTCATGGCTGACATGCTCGGTCATTCCGGCAGTTCTGCCGCTGCACTGGCCACAACTGCAAATCGAATGGTAATGTCAGGACGCAAGCATGAGGGGTTTGATTGATCATTAACTGGGTAAAATTAATTTAGACTGACGGAGAGGAGATTCCACCCCCAAAACCAGATTTTTCTGCGCCACCACCCTACGAGGTAGCCACAAGATTACCTAGTTACGAAGAGGTGCAGCGTGAAAAAAATCTGCAGGGGGAACCTCATCCTCAAATACACATGGTATCTAATTGTAATTGAAGGGATTTTAGTATACACTCATCTCTCGGGCAGATTGTGATTTATCGTAAAACATTTCGCAGCTAGGGAATGTCAGAGCACCACAACAACCTCTGACAATACTGGCTATAGATACTGAAGCTGCGGACGGAGATCCGGAAAGTGGGCTACTTGGCACGGATTTTATGTTCTTTACAGCGTTTCTTGGTAAATATCGATCATCTGCCACCATTCAGTATAATCAGTCACACGGTTGCAACACTTTCTATAAGAACTTCAGAACATATACCGCACTCAATAGGAGAATTCGTTTTTGAATAATTCCCGGGAGATACGTTTTCCTATTGAACGCAAGGTGTGTTGCGAAGCTCATCGAAAAAAAAAAATTATTGCGACCGAAACTTGTGACCGAACGTACATAATACTGCAGATATTTTCGAAGCGTCAATTATCTATATCTATTCGTTTGTATATAGTTGCATTCCTCTTTAACTGGATCGGATTTTTGCTGCTGATGTGTTTCTGCCACACTATCGCCTCTCGTTACGGCGCGCTAGCTGGCTTCGGATTATCCCTGACGAAGTGGACCCTCATTGTCAAACACTCCACTGATCTTGCTTCGCGAGAGAACTCATGGCTGTGGTGGCTAATAATGGCATTTGGTTTGTATGATATTTGAGATATTCAAGTTTATCGCATTATCAATTATTCGGGGGCCCCTAATTTTGAAGTATGTATAATATATGGTCGCACATTTATTCCAGGGATTCTAATTTGCATACGTGCCATTATCCAATACCTGAACATCAAACGCGGTTGGGGGCTATTGTCTGGCAGCGCACAGGAACGTTTACTTTTTTTCTATTAAAAAAAAAACCAGTGAATATGTATCTGCACCTTTCTTCAACTTGGCTTTAGAGCAAGCATTTCTATGTGAGGTTGTATTTGTATTATATATATAATCGACATCCTTAAGACGGAGAGCATCGTATATAGGTCGTATATTGTCTATCGTATCGTATCTATATATAGCAAACGAGAAGTCAGATCATTTCAAAATAATTTTTTGCCAAATTCTCTACGTGAAATGAAGATAATAAGAAAGAATCGATAAAGAGATGCAGCTCGTTTTACGTGTGCTTATTCACGCACACACCACACAACACACACACACATACACACACACACACACACACAAAGGCAAACAATTTCATGTGATGTGAAATGCACTATGAGAAGAAACAATGTACATTTTTATTGCTCAAAATAATACGAACAGTGCTTTAAGCCGAAAAATGATCTTATTCATTTGTGCGTCGTTCGCTTGGGTGCGGACCGCGTGTGTATATTAAACGCGCAACATTATGCAATTTACGTATATACAAAAAGTCAAAATGAGTCGTGCTGGAATACGAAAAATAAGATTCGTTTATTTCCAGGTAAGCGTAATGAAGGACAAAAAGTTCTGATAGTATATAATATACATTCTAGTGCTAGAGAGGAGCTTTTAGAAATTTGACTATATACGATAAGTGTATTGATATATCTTGCTTGTTTATATAGAATACTATAATTTATATATATATATATATATATATATATATATATATATATGTAGGAGAACTCTCTTAAGGAATTCTAAGAAGAGTAATAAGTTAAAAAAATATAAATATTATATATATATGTATTAAAATTTTATTATATAACAAAGCGATATGTTATACGTTATTCTGTGAGACACATTTTATTGTTATACTTATTACAACGATAAAACGAGAAAATACAGCCGGCATTTTACGTTTCCCCTCACTCCGTTTTAGTTTTAGCACCGAATACAATAACACCTATATAGTCCAAGTGCACGTTAGACGCTTTATACAAAGATGTTTATACATGTTACACACGTGCAATGTACACACAACATATTTTCCAACAGACATTTTGCAAATGCATCAAGTAAATAAATTTTTATCCGTCATCGAAAGAGTATTTGTTATTGTTCCATTGTTACGCGTCTAAGCCACCGATATCTGTTGTCGATAAGATAACGGATCGACGCATCGGTATTTTATAATTATTCGAATTCAACGAGAAATCCGAGCTGGGAATATACATTATCTATTGCGTTGTTTTGCAAGAGGTCCCATGGTGTAATGGTTAGCACTCTGGACTCTGAATCCAGCGATCCGAGTTCAAATCTCGGTGGGACCTATTTTTTTCATCGAACTAATGTCTATATATTTTTTTTATTATTAATTAATTTACGAAATAGCTCAAGTTATAAATATTTTGTTAAAATATGATTTCAATTCTTTTTATATAATAAAAAATAATCACATACTAAAATACATATAATTTAACGTAAATAGAAGGTCGTGCTTCTTTTAAATAAATCTTTCACGTTAGTACAAAATAGGTCGTAAAAAATATATATTAATGAGTAATTAAAAAAAAAAATAACGACTCTATGCGTAAATTTATAGAATATAATAGATATAAATACGCGTTAGGCAAAAAATATTAAATAGATCATTTCTTTCGATTACGAAACAAAGACAAAATTGAATGGGCTGTAACTTCGGCAAAAATAATGATAACAAAATTATTCAAGAAGTATTTTACAACTTAGTCTCTTTTTATATATTTTGAGATTATAAAGTTGTTATCATTTTTCGTCAAAATATATCACGTTAAATGAAAAATAATGATCATCCGATTTTCAATCCCATTTTTCAATTAAAATTTTACAACGAACACTTATTTGTATTTGTAAAAATATATTAATATATTATATAATATATTAAATGTATTTGAAACGGCGAATTTCAAACTTTTTATTCATGTTTTTATGAATACAATGTCGTACACTGATTTGCCTTTTATGCCTTTTATGAACAATCAAAGTCGAGAGAATATTTTGGCTTCAGTGTTTAATAAGTCAATAAAATAATATAGTATCATATTTATTAAGTATGTATAGTAAAGGCAATTATTTGCACTTTCAAACGTTATAACCTTCATGTACGTGCGACTTTTTATTTAACGCAATCCAACAAATCTTATAAAATGCGCAATCCAACAAAACTTATAAAATGCTTTTATATTCAAATTTATGTATGAATTCTGTCGGATTGCATACCGCGTATTATCGTCTTAAACATAAGATCCGATCATCTATGAATACCAGTCACAGTTACATCACATATTTAGAATTTCGTCTTAAGTTTATCTTCAGATGTTTGCAACCAATGAAATCAACCGTAAAGCATCCGAAGATAAACCTAAGACGGTCTCGGGTTGGTATTCATAGGCGGATTTTATATTTAAGAACGTCTTAAGTTCGCCTTCGGATGTGCGATAAGTTGAAGTAAGACAAATATATATTTTCTTATTTTACCTTATTACTGCAGCTCAGCGGTGCAGCTACAAGGAACAGATCAACGGTCGTAATTGCAAACTTCGAACAGCTCTGAAGCGCGCTGTCAGCGTTGATCAGTGCTAACGAATTATTCTATCCTTGTCATACATCCAATAAGGAGTAAAAATAAATTGACGCTTTAGCGCTAATAGCGTGCTCTCCGAACGCAGCATCCTGGAATTCAGAAGACTCATTTCACTCTCAGACTCATTTCGTTGTGCCCGTGGAACTTCTTGACTTTTTTTCGACACCCTGCAACCCCAACCGTATCCCAATTCTGTTCCCCGGGGCTCAACTTCAATAAGAAACCGGTCATAGTCCTTTGTCTCGTGCTGGATCTAGTGAGATCTGGTGACGATCCAGGAGCGCTACGTTTTCACTGGTGCACTTCTAGTTGCACTTCTAAGCTGCGTTTAGGGGGAGCGCGTTATCTGCGCTGTTGCATCATTCTAATGGCGTTTTCGATTTCGTTGAATCTACGCGATTCAGGATCCTTGCACAACGTTCTGATTGGCGCGTTCTTAGAAAGTACGATGACCTCGAGTCAGCAGATGGAAAATGCCATAACTTTGTTTTACATTTACCAATGAAGGTAAAATGATCGCAATATCTCTCTGGGAGCTCACGTGTGTGCGTGTGTGTGTGTGTTTGTTTGGTAAGTGTCATTCTATCTTTGTCGTTCATTCGTGCCAAAGGATGAAGATAGAATGACACTTATATCGCGATGATACAATTTCGAGCCCGGAATCCTTATTTTTGAAATGATTACGTATACACACAACGTAGCTCGCGTTTACGTAAGTGTGTTTTTGCGCAAGTATAATCGTGTTGTAAAACAGCTGCGCAATGACACGTATACGCAACCGTTCGAAGAATAGAGACTCGGTTTGTGCAGCGCTTCTCCCCCACCGCCACGCACACAGAGACGCCCGGTCCATCCGTGTGACACTACGCACGTGTCACATGGACAGACGGGGAGCGTCTCTGATGCGTAGTGGAAAGGAAAAGACGCTGGGGTATCCCGAGCTCGAAATCATATCACTGCTTACAGCTGCTTGCGGTGTGCATGAGCGCGCAAAGAGAACGCGATTTTAGGCAGTGAGTACTGATCTTGGCGCTTCTTCGTTTACCTTCCACGATTAAAATCCGAAAGACCGCTCTTCCGCTTTAACGTCGAATAATTCGATAAAAAGAAATCTCGCTGTACAATTTGCCTCTACTCTCGTTGAAGGAAAAAGTCCGCCCTTTCAAATGGTGTTAAGAATGTTGTGTACGATGTTTCTTTCTGTGCGATGCAACTTGAGGAATTTCATAAAAGATACATCGAGTGCAAGAAAGATTTTGTGAAGTTCATTTAGATCGCAAACGTGTAAACGAAACGTCGCACGTGAATGAAGTTAATATCGTTTTTGAAAGTGAAGATTTTTCCTTTAATATGCGTACTTGGCAAGTGCGATACTAGATACTTTTCACCGAGTTATCGAATGTTGACTTCCGAGACCTTCGAATTTCGGCCCTTGTCGTCGAAAGGCTGTTTTAGGAAGACGATCGTTTGATTTTAAAATGTTACGTTGATTATTACGTCTATTATGTTCTTCTTGTCTCTGTGTTCTGATATTTATGCGATTTTAGTGCTCTGATTCCATTTTGTCACGGTCACATTTCAATTAAAGAGAGTAAATTAAGTTGACGCGACTGAACAGTGGATCGAATAGACGTCATCTTTATTTATTTATTATTAGTGAGGAATAAATATCCCGTCGTCATGAAACTGACGAATTAATTTTACAGGCAAGGTGCAGGTATTCGATTACTGCACAAGGTAGCAATTGAGGGGAACATGAAGCATCCTTTCAACAATGACAGTCACTTTTCCACGAACAAGAACCCTATAGTTTTTCTGGATGTTGTCGTCGGCCCCGAAAAAGGTACTTTGGTATGAGGTTATAAATATTTCGATGCGAACACTTATGTGACAAATTGTCAAGATTCATAATCTTGTCATTGTTATTCAGTGGGCAGAATCGTCATAGAATTGTTCAAGGATATCGTGCCACGGACCGCAGAGAATTTCCGTGCACTGTGCACCGGCGAAAAGGGCGGCGGAGTGAACGCCAAGAGGTTACATTACAAGGGATGTGTTTTCCACAAAGGTACATATATTTTTCTATCTTATAATCCTTCCTGATTACGTCCCGTTTACACGTGACTATTGGATTAATCGATTATTCGCTATAGCCATTCCACAGTTTATGATCCAGGGTGGAGATATCGTCAATTTCAACGGCACCAGTGGCGAGAGCATCTACGGTCCTTATTTCGAAGATGAGAATTTCCATTTGAAACACACAACCCCGGGATTACTCAGTATGGTGAACGAGGGAAAGCCGAACACCAACAGTTCCCAATTTATCATCACTTGCGTGCCTTGCCTGCACTTGGACGACACTAACGTAGTGTTCGGAAAGGTCATAAGAGGCATGGGCGTAGTATTGGAGCTCAATAGCGTGTCGACTGTCAAGGATATTCCAGTTGATGTGAGGCCATGTATCTCTTTAACAAACGAGACTGATAGTTTCCGTAAGCTGGTTGTTCAGTTGGACAATCGATTTGTTTAGGAAGTACGCATAGTGAATTGCGGAGAGCTGAAAAGAAACGAAAGCTGGGGAATGGAAGAAAATGACGGGTCCGAGGATGTTTACACACCGTGGCCTGAAGATTGGGATTACTCCTCGCACGTCGACAAACTTAGCGTAAGTCAATTTCCCGTGTTAATCCTTGCGTTAAGCGTCAGAAAGTTATACCCTTTTTGTTTCGATTTCTTCATACCTGTAGCATAGATACGTCAAGGAGGTAATAAGAAAGATAAAAGACTCTGGGAACCATTATTTCTCAAGAAACAATTTTGTGGACGCTGGTAGAAAATACAAGAAAGCGTTGCGATATTACAACTGGATGACGAAGCAAGCGGATTTGTCGGATACGTCTGACAACACATTGATAAACCTCAAGGTGATTATATTACTTAATCTGGCTGCCGTGAAATTAAGAAAAAGGATCTATCGCGATGCGATGGGGCATTGCAATGAGGTGAGTGAATATTCGGATGAAAAGGTCAAACAAACGATTTATTTCATGCTCTTTAACGCACAATTTAATTCAGGTCTTAAAATTGGACAGAGCTAATAGCAAAGCGTTATTTCGAAGAGGGCAAGCTTATATCGGCATGAATGAATATGAGTTGGGTTTAGCAGACTTGCAGCAAGCACTCCTGGAATGTCCTAATAACAAGGATATTATTCAGGAAATAAATAAAATAAAAAAGATTATGAATTCTTATTTAATAAGGGAAAAAGCGTCGTGTCAAAGGATGTTCAAACAATGAAACTGTGTTTTATACTTGGAGACTGCACATTACGACGAAAATTTACATATTGTTAAAATTATTACATTGATAACCATCTGCAGTTTGTTTAAAGGGAAATCAATGTGTGCGTTAGGTTGATGAAAAAAATCTATGTTTGTTTTTATTGGTACAAGAGTTATATTGAGAAATATTGAAGAAGGAACGAATCAATTTTTTCCATCAATTTAACACAATTATATGATCGCTCTAACTGTTTTACATCTAAATAAGAAAATGTTTTTAATGAAAATGTTATTTCTCAGTACTTATCGGCGTGAAAAGTTATAAATTTTTATATTCAAATAATACAAATTTTATGACTATTTTATGAATATTGAGTGAAAAATTAAAAATATTTTACGAATATTTCCGAAATGTAGAGAAAATTATATATATAACGTACTGTCTGTATATTTTTTTAAAACCAATTTAAAATACAATGTAAATATGTAATAATCGACGTATATTGTCTTTAATAAGACACGAGACCGTACAAATTACGGGTAGTTAGCGAATGAAAAATAAATACAACACTGAATATGCCTCTACATTCTCGTTTTATGAATGACTCTATCCAACCCGTATTTTCTATCTTTTTTTCATTGGCTATAATTATATCACGGTCGTATGTGTCCCTTGAAAAATCACAGGAATGAAGAATATAAATTTAAGCTCAAGCGTATCCTCTTGTTAAAGCAAACATTGCTATAAATATCTTGAAAGTTACGTTAATTAGACACGCACGAACCGTTTATCTCGCAGTTCACTGACATATCCTGAACTATTTTAAAAATTTCTCAGGCATTCAAATATTATCAGTAGAATATGCTGCAGCCGATACACAGTGTCAATTCAGTAAGCTCGCGTGTATATTTGCGGATTATTAAATTATTCATTCAACATTTATCGCACGCAAATATCGACAATCAATAGTCACAGAAACGGAGTCACGCTTCTCCAGTGTGATTCAAATCGTGCTTTTCAACTACTCGTAATTTCGCATACTTTTAATGAAAGTTTCTCACAATGTTTATTTCGTAAAGTTGAGTAATATCTACATAACAATCCTTGAGTAAATATCTACAGTGTACCTAAATGTAAAAGCTATTGACTAGATCGTACGACCTCTGGTATCTTTTCTAATATTTCAATATCTTCGGTATCTATTAGAACTAATCTTCCTTTTTTTTCCGTATAGACAAATAAATAAATAAATAAATAATTACTAAACGTGTATATATATGTATAAAGTATTGTTGAAAAAACTGGAAACCGAGGGGACATTGTAATTGCGTCTTACGGATAATGAATACATATCTTGTGCAAAAATGCTTTGATCCGAGGGTTTACGTTAATTAGCTTTCTCCAGAATTTAAGATGTAGTTTTCCGATGTGGTGAGAAATCACAGGTTTGTGTTCCGTTTCTGAACTAGATTGCACTTTTTACCGTTTAGAGTAAGACAAGTATACAGGGTGTCTCAGTTCTTACGACTTAAATTTTATCTGAGATTTCCTGAATAATTCCAAGTTAATTTTTCCATGGTGAAAATATCGAGGGAGGTCATCATTTACGACAGTTTTTCAGTCTTTAGCATATCTTTTCAGCCAAGTCTCAGATTAAAATTTTGTTACATTAAAGCACGTTTGAAATAAATCGGAGAAAGGAATTCTGTTGTCCATTGGATCGCTCGAAATGTAGTTCGCGAAAAGCTCGATTTTTTCAATCGCTTGTATCTCGGAAACTATTGGTGTCTCGGCATTTCCGTAGAGGAAAAGTTAACTTGAAATTGTTCAGAGAACCTCTCGGTAAAATTGAAGTCGCATGAACTGAGACGCCCTGCATAACTTAACATTGAAGGAAAAAGAAACAAAATTCAATCCTATAGTTCAGAGACAGAAGACAAACCTCATATCGAGGAGCAACGGCCGAACTTAGCGGGATGCTTTCTCGGGAACGATTCTATAACGGTCAGTTCAGTAAGATACATGCTATGCTTTTCACGATTGGATGACATATGCTTCGTTCTGTTGCCAACAGCTGGACGTATGGACGGAAAATTTCCGGAATTTCTTATTAATGATGACAATACACGGTTTACCGCATAACACAATAGTTTGCGCAAAATGGCTCAGATGTTTTACAGTCATTGACATAACTTCGTTCTCTCAAAAATCCCCCCCCCCTCTCTCTCTCTCTCTCTCTCTCTCTCTCTCTCTCTCTCTCTCTCTCTCTCATTTAAATTACGCTTTGTTCGGACAGAATGGCAGCTTATTATTTGTGATGAAAATATCCGTTTCGTAACAAAATTCACGATTAAAATTAACATCGTTTTCTCTAATATCGTTACGACTAAAATTACTTCTTTTTTGACGTTATTTACAGTGAGCATTTTTTAGACATCCATCTTTCTTCCTCGCGTTTTCACCGTCTTATCGTGATTGTGTTACTCACAAGGCATATGGGTTTCGCGAACTCGACTCATTATAGTTAAATCTAACAGGTTTGCTGGTCGTCCCCGTTCACCTCGTTGTCCTTCTCGCAGTTCTCGTAATCCTCCGCCACGTTTTCCGTCTCGATCAGGTTATGCAACTCCTTGCACAACGCCTCTTCGCACACCTCACCGTCTATCGCCGCGTTCTCGATGATGTTCTCGTAATCGTCTGTCGCCTCGTTCTCAACCGCTTCCTTGAAATCGGATTCTATTATCTCCTCGCAGCTCTTGAACATCTCGGGATGCTCGATCGAATTCAACGCGTCCGGGTTCTCGTTCGAATTCAAGATATCCGTGTTGACCTCGTCGTCCGTCGTGTCGGTGGACTGCGAGACCTTCTTCAGCACGCTGTCCACCAAATTGGACGCGAAGCTCTTGTTCTCGTTTCCTTCATGTATCGTTTGATGTATCGGTAGACTCTGCGGTCTGTTAGGACGCCCGTATGGAAACGTGTTTTCCTCACCGGCCGGTGTGTGCACGGCGGATATCTCGGTTTGAGTAGCCACGCCGTTGTCGACAAAAGCGGGCTTCGGCTTCATGTTGGACATGCAACGTTTTATCTCCGACATGGAATCTTGCAATTGCTGGACCTGGGTAAAGAAAAAAAAATGCAAAACATCAGAAAGAGAGAGAGAAATCCTGTCTTTCGCAACTTGAAAAACGCACCTGAGTATGAAGCAAGTTGCACGTTTGCGCGAGATTGGTAACCACATCCGTATTCGGTTGCAGCGCGTTGTCCGTGTCGTTAAAGGCGTTCTCTCGATTGCTACCCGGTTGGAGACTGACGACTTTCTTCCACAACGCATTAATCGCTTGCATCTGTAGCAACTGCAACTTGTGCTCGCTTTCCAAAGCAGTCCTCGTAGCTTCCATGTCAGTCGATAATTTTCTGTAAAAAATATTTTGTACATGTAATCTATATTCTATTTTAACCCATATATGTTTCTATAAAGAATCGCACGCCATAAATTAAAGAGCACAGACTTACTGGATGTATTTATTCGTTCTGATCATATCGATCGTTTTTAATATGTTAGTAGCTTTGCTATTAAGGTTCCTCGTGTGATAGCCTCGCCACATCCTCTGAATGCAGATGGCAGCCTTCTCTGCTTGGTCTTGATCTGTTGATGAAGAAATACCTGTTAATGATCCCGCGACTCTTTAAAGATGCATAGCCCATGAGTGCTATTTTCAGTATTTAGTATTTATCAAGCAAAATTACATTCCTGTACATTTATCTCATTATCTAAATAAGTTTTAATTTGAAAGGAAGTTGAAGTATATATATGCGCGCGCGTCCACGCGCATGCACGCACGCACACAAAATTACAAATACGAAAATATCAATTTTTATTTTTCTTATTAATACTATGTGTATCTAATAGAGATGCAGATAATAGAAAGCGGTATGTACACGTTTAAATATATGGATATGTATATATATTTCGTGTTATTATAAGTTATGAACTTGACATTACTGTATTTTCAAGACAAAATGGTCAATAATTCTGAAGTTTATGTATAATGTCTGCATATTAGTCTTTAATAACATAATATAGTTTTTCATTAAAATCTTATTCTTTTAGTTTAGAAGATATTAAAAATATAAATTCAGAAGAGCATGTTAATCTTAAGAAACACGTATAAAAAGTGTCGACATTACAAATATCTCAGTTCTCAAATGGTCAATCTTTTTCTAATCGTACGAGCAATGAGTTAGACAATATTTCAATGCACACGCAAATTTCATCGAATTTTTATTAAATTAATTTCACCTTAAAGCCTTCTTTAAAGTGAAATAACTTTTGATCCAAGCTTTGAATTACTGTCAAACTTTTGGTGTCACTTTTAAACGCAATGTAGATCATCTCGTAATTTTTTCATAATTTCGATTTACGGTCAATACGTCCTGAAATCGCTTTAAAACATCGCATCCTACCTTTATTACTGTCCTCCTGCCTTCTTTGAATAGCTCTATGCCGAATGCTGTCCAATTTCGCTTGACACACCTCGCTGTCCTCGTCGCTGCTCTGAGTACCGTTATCGACGTCCCCGTCTTTCTCCATCTTGTTCAAATTACTCTTCATCCTCTCGCCCGCGCTTTTCGGCCGCTGTATAATCCTGACCAGATTCGAGCCCTTCATACTCCTCTTCGCGGGCAAGGTTTTGCTCTGAACGTAATTGTTGATCTTCACACTGTGCGGACATTTGCCGGTGTTGGCGTAGGTCACGATCGGCTTGGCTATACTCGCTTTCACGATGCTGCTGCAATTCGTCGCGGAATTGCTCTTTATGAGCGCATTCGCTTTGAGAGCGCTCAGACTCGTCTTCGCCATGGGATTCACCGTGTTTATGATCGGTATCGCCTTCCCGTCACCGTCCAGAGACGGCTTGCTGGGTATCGTGACCTGACACGGGGAGCTCAGTTTGCTCGGCGGTGTCTTGGGCAAGATCCGGGAAAGGCCGGACGGTGGACGGAAGTCCGGACTCATCAGAGACTCCGGTACCGGCACCAGTTTCGTAGCTGCTTGCAACGGGCTCGATGTTTCTGCAGGGAATTTGATCGTCGGAATATACAATAAAATCAAAGTAGAAATTTTGCCTCGACTATTCCCTGTTTCTCACCATCACAATTTAAATCTAATCGACGATCAACTCAACGGAATTGACGCATTGGCCAATTGGCCGATTTAAACCACGATGGTAGAAACGGGCATGAATCATTGTCTTACCTTCCATGTCTTGCAAAGAGTTATTCATCGTCTTGTTGCTCAACGTACCGCAGAGCATGTTAGGATCCAAGCTTTGGGTCATCAGGTTGGAGTCGTGATCGCCGCTTAACAAAGCATGACACGAGGAGACCATAGCGTCCGTATGACAGCTGGATACCATTCGGTCCGGCGATTTCATTTTCAAATTTCTCGACGAACCTGACGGAACACCATTCGGCGCTGTAATTGACGTCTATCACGTACGACGAATATCATTACGGTACGAAATTCATTTTGTGCTCGAGATGTCTCTGACACCAGCGCCCGCCAGCGCAAGCATGCAAATGATATGTAGACTACTTAATCGAAATTATATACGCTATACAAAGAAAAGATGTGAACTATGTGTGAGGGTCTTTCCAAATCGTCCAACGCTACAATACACCAAACAAATAATTTTCTAAGTAGCCAACTCGGTAACGAGACTTGAACTTCTTTCTTTTCACTGGCCAATGGTCAAGGTTTGCGCTATAAAGCCTATAAAGAAGCGGCTGCTCAAGAAAGTACTATGCATGAGAGGTATAGGCATGTGCATGAATCCAAACCAATTGATTCTCCCACGTTTCAATTGTGTTGTGAATAACTGACTGATATCTGTTACAAACATGAGATATAGGCTGAAACGGACTAGCAATGAAGACGTGACATTACGTGACAAATATTGTACGTGTAATTAACATTTGTGTTAGAGCAAGTGTAGATAATTCGGGATAATTATTTCTTCACGCTGTGTTGAATTTCGGATAACTTCACCGACCACTTATTCGCTCGTTGAAGCACGGAGATCTCTCGTCACCGTTACGCATTGAAAGGTACAAAAAATTGCCCTTAGATTCTCGCACATTCCTAACTGTATGGTTTTACTCAACAATAACGATACAAATCCTCAGTCTGACTTATTGGATACCTTTGCAAGGGGAATGGCAGACACAGTACTTTGCTTCGTAAAATTTTGGCGATTGTAAGCATTTATCTTCATAGTATGTCAACATTGGCACTAGAGAAAACAGATCATAACTAGGATGTGTATACCGGGCTTGACGACTGGAAAATCTAGATCACTACTAGTCCACTTCTCGCTACTACGGATAAAGTTGAGAGTTCTAAGAGTATCCGCGAGAGAAACACATATATTTCCGAGTATTCGGCAATGCGAAATATGAAAGGCTACTAATGACAACAGCGACGGATTTATTAGACTCACTAGGTCGTCTGGGAGAATTTGTCCTGTTATGGCTAAGTCTACGTCTAGCGGCTGGGGATGGGCTCATCGCCACGCTACTCAAGCTGTGCACGCTCCCGGCATCGCTCTGTTGATTCAATTGCTGTTGGTGGTGCTGAGCTTTGCTCAGTATCAGTCTAAGCTTCCTGTCCGTTTCGTTCTCTAACGACTCCCCCGAGAGCGGACAGACGGACGCTAGATATTGTGCGAGCAACGCGTGTTCGCCGACGCGGAATTGTCTACCTCGTCCCTGAGAATATAGCCACTCTGCTTTCAAGCTGAGCAAACGTTATTGCCAATCAGTCTCGATTCAGTCCAGCTTCACGGTGAATTAATTTTCAACTTGTAATATCAACTACTGCGTAAGAAAGATAACTGAGAGACCCACCTTTCGATAGGATCGACTGCATAACCGTCGATCGATTTTAAGCTCATACACCAATTAATAACGAAGGGCCGGTAGTCAAACCCACTATAAACTATGTGTTAAGAATGATATGCTATTGTAACAACACTATGGTTAATATAAACTAACGTCCTTACGTCTAGTGAGTGTGAAAGCGAGTGTTAAGACACGTAAAAGTTACCGATCATGGTGTTTAACAAGGTAAAACGCTATGATATCACGCCAATGATAACGATAAAATTATTCTTTGCAGCTATAATCATGATATTAAGAAACAACATCGATAGATCTGGCTAACTTCTAGATGAGATGATGAAGAGCGTAATTGGACAAAAAAGGATACATACTGTTACCTGTTATACTGACACACGGATTGTTAGCAATTGAGAAATTCACCACATTCTTGAGATTAGCCAAGTGTGACATTTCATTCAAGTCGGTGATATTGTTATTTGCCAATGTGAATGTTTCTAGAGACGTGGGCAAGTAGCGCTCACACTGACGCAGCGTTATTATGCGGTTGTTATGCAGGAAAAGTTCCTAAAATATTGTTTATTTCATGAGAACATAGCAAAATTGGCATTGCTCGTCAAATCTTATTTAATGTGTTAGACAAAGCATCACAACAACAGAGCATCCGACTGCATCATAATCTTGCGTTATTATAATGAGCAATCACGACATTTTACCTTTAAATTCCGTAAATAAGAGATGTCTGAAATATGGCTGATGCTATTCTCAGATAAATCCAGATGTTCCAGCTTGATATTCGTGTGCAGATGTTCGATTGACTGTAATACAATCACATTATGCAATAAGTTATCGTAAAGTTGTAAAAATAAATTACTGGGACATTATTGGACCATACCTTGATATTGTTACCTGCTAGACAGAGCGTTTGCAAATTAGTCATGTCCTTGATGCCTTCTATTGTGAGTATACCATTGTTAGCCAGATTGAGGGTAACAAGATTATGTAATTTGGACACACCATACATCCGTAGTAATTGGTTTCGGACTATCGAAAGCTGAAACCGATAGAACCATAGAACATACACTTTAACACGTAACAAATATATATTTGCAATAATAGAACTATATATATAAAAAATCACAAACTTCGAAATTTCACCAATCATGTTTATATATTAAAACTTGCGCGTATTAAGATTTATTCAAAATATAATTTTTCATTCTTTCATGGCTTTGAAAGAAAAAGCGTCAAAACAGCTCGCCGCATTCTGTATGAAGAAACCTTGCATTCTTATGCACAGATTAACAATGTTTCTCACATGAGTTACTACCTTGGTAATTCTGTGATAAGAATCCAGATTATCAAGCCGCTGTAAGTCATTATCGTCTATAATCAACGTGCTGATATCAGCGTCCGAAGGACACCGGCTGAGTTTCTTGAGACCCTGGCCGCTCAGATCTAGAGTGTCGCACACCAGAGATTCTAAAAAAAGAGACAAAAGCTCCTCAATACGACTCGCAGACACGCCTACACGCGTATTACACGAGCGCGGCATCTAAACAGCGGCGACGGCAAAAGTCAAAGTGACAAGCGCGCGGAAAGCGTGTGTGAAGTCTCATCGGTGCGATAAATCGTGTAGAATTTGTTAAGAGCAAAATACGAGATCTCTCGCTTTTAGTATAATGTACTGTCGTTGCGCGATTAAATTAAAATGCATATCAAACGACAATTTTCGCGACAATCACTAACCCGTCGAAGCCATGATGAACACAATAAACTGGCGGACGCCGAGAAGATGTCGCAGTCATGATACCGGACGGGGGATCGATGTACACTCGACATCAGAAATTCCTCAACGCGTGAAATGGTATCAATCCAGAATGTACTCGGGCCAGCGCGTAGCGCCTGGATATTCGTGCATTGCGACTGTCGCTTATAATACCCGAATTTCATTAATTACTCTGATATCACCACAAGTTACTATTTATCTTTTAATTTTACGCGATTAATGTTTTATACACGTTAAAAACATTTACCAAGTGCTAATCGGTATATACTCAGCGGCACTTTTCATGCGATGAAATATTCATTACGTCTAGTGTACCGTAAGGTCCGTATCATTACACACGTTTGGGCGGTTTCCAACAAAGAACATAGAGCTGTTTCATTGGCTACGTGACATCTCAAGATGATGTGCAGCCAATAAAATGACTGCGTTTCTCGATGAATTTACCTGTTGGAGATTGTGAAAATCACCAGAGGTGGGCTTTCTTCATTTCTGTGCGAACTTTTTCTTCTTGTTCTTCGGCCGAGTATCCAATTTTATGTGCAGAAGGTGCGATACAGTGTAGTTAAAATGAGAAGAGTTCACCGGCTTTCGTTACGTGGTCTGATGCAGACTTGATTGTTTTGTATGTTGAACTGAACAATTTTCTGGAGATCATTGAGAACTACTGCTCGTTTTCTTAAATAAAACAGGATTTTATTTCGTCTAATTTACAAAATCAGGTAAGATCTCATTTTCTCTTAAAATCGTTAACAAAGTATTTCTTTATAGTACGCGGTTTCGTTCCGAAGGTACCGAGCACGTGTTTCATCATTTCCACGTGATGTTCGGACAAGGAGAAACGTGAAGCGATAAAATGAGGCTGAAGATTCGTTTGATTAATATTTGCATCAGGCACAAGTGCACAAACGTGGAGAATTTTCGAAACTACAAGAAGACTCAATGGAAAAGGTTGCAAGTGAAAAATGCTAGAAGTTTGGATATCAAGCAGAAGGACCTAACCTCTAAAAACAACAATAGCGCAACAAACTCTACTTATAATACGCCGACAATACCCAACAATTTCGAGGATGGCTTCTGTAAACTGTTTACGAAACCCGAAGGAGTATCAAGTAAATTTGATGTCAAGGTTCGAACGTTTAAAGAGTCGAAGGTAGACGAAGATGTGAATTCAAATGTAGAATCCAGGGTGAAGGATGTAAAAATTAACGATACCAGTATACAGGAAACTCAGCGATTGAAGGAATCCGAAACCAGCAAAGATGGTGAATTAGACGCTAATCTAAGGAAAGACGGTGTTAGAGTGAACGAAATAAATATGCAGATGTTGCCCAAAGTATTGCACGAACAATTGTTCGGGAAGGATGATAAGCAGAAATTGTCTAACAAAGAAATCAACGATATAAAGAAGCACTTGGGTCTATACGGTATAAACGTGGAGGATGCGAGTAGGCTGCCGGACGTAAACATGAAATTGCCAACTCTGGAGGGGAAGGATGTGGAAGAGCACTTCTACAACATCGGGAAAGCGCAGGTTAAGCCTTACCTCAAGATTATAAACAAGATAATGAAGGACATTCCCGAGATGCCGAAGCAATGGCTTTTCAAGGAAGGATGGACCAGATATACGGCGGATGGCGCAGAGAGTGTGGATTACCCACTGGAGGACGGCGTGATCTTCGACGTTGAAGTGTGCATGAAACACGGTTCTTCGCCCACCATTGCCACCGCTGTCAGCGATAAGGCTTGGTACGGTTGGGTATCGGATTCCTTAATAGAGGGTCGAGTTCCTTTGCCTTACATGATGGACACCGGCCAGACGTTCGACACACAATTATACAAAGAGAGTATGCTCGTTCCTATGGAGAGTCGCGGAGAGGAGTACGGACAGAAGTTGAATCAGCATCAGAAGAAACCGAAGATTGTCGTGGGTCACAATGTGTCGTACGACCGAAGTAGAATCAAGGAACAGTATTGGATGAATTGCACGGGTACTCGTTTCCTCGACACCATGTCGTTGCACGTGTGCGTCAGCGGTTTCAACAGCTATCAAAGATCGCTGCTGATGTCGAAGAAGGAGGACTCCGTGAAGGACGACTGGCAGGCCAACACTTCTCTGAACAACTTGGCGGAAGTGCACAAGCTGTACTGCGGCCACGAGATAAGCAAGCAGGCGAGAGAAATATTCATCGAAGGCACTCTCGAAGATGTTAAGAACAACTTTGACGTACTGATATCCTACTGCGCCTCCGACACGGTCGCCACTCATAATATACTGGCCAAGATATTTCCACTCTTTCAGGAGAGATTCCCGCATCCGGTCACCCTAGCCGGAATGTTGGAACTCGGCTCAGCTTATTTACCGGTGAACTCCAACTGGCAGAGATACCTGAAGGAAGCCGAGGGCACGTTCGACGACTTGAACTACGAGGTCAAGTTCACTCTCGCACAGAAAGCCAAAGCCGCCTGCCAGCTAATGCACGGTGAGAAATATAAGGAGGACCTGTGGATGTGGGATCAAGATTGGAGCACACCGACGCTCAAGTTGAAGAAGAAGCCGTCGACGTCCGCGGAGACGAGCGTGAGGAAGAGATACACGATCGAGAAGTCGAGCGACGCGAAGTACCTGTCGGACGACGAGGAAGAAGAGGAGGATCCCCTGGCCAAAGAGTTCGCGTACTTGGAAGAGATGAGGTATTTGTTGCCGAGCAAGATGCCCCACATGCCGGGATACCCAGCCTGGTACGGGAAGCTCTGTCCCAAGCGGAGCGACAAGGATTGGGCGCCGGGCCCGCGGAAAATCAGCACCTCCATGAGGGTGGTCCCTAAGCTGCTGAGACTTACTTGGGAGAAATACCCGCTGCACTACATAAAGGAGCACGGCTGGGGGATCTTGGTGCCTTACAACGACGATCCCGGCATCGAGACCGAACTCCCGTTGAAGAGTCTCCTGGCGCACTGCCCGTTGCCGACGATCGACAATCGGGAATTCCGGGACACCTCCGGCGACGCGATGACCACCCTGAGCGCCGACGTGCAGAACGACCTTCACAAGACCGAGTTCTGGCGGTTCAAGAAGGACAAGAAGCCGAGGACCGAGCCGTACGAGGCAGTGTACAAGGGCACTGCCGAGTGGTGCAACGTCGACATCGACAATTGCTGTTACTTCTTCAAATTGCCGCACAAGGACGGCAAGGGGAAGAACGTGGGGAATCCTTTGTCCAAGGATTTCCTCAACAAGTTCTCGGAGAACGTGCTGGCCGGGTTGGACGCGAGCGCGACCGAGGTGCTGAAGAACGCCCGCATGCTGTCGTATTGGCGGAACAATCGCGACCGGATCTTGTCGCAGCTGGTGGTGTGGTTGGACGATCGTTCGCTGCCCGGCGGAGTAACGAAGCTGAAGAGCAAGCGGATGGCGCGTTACGGCGCGATAATCCCTCAGGTGGTGGTGTCGGGCACGCTGACGCGGCGTGCCGTCGAGCGCACGTGGATGACCGCGTCGAACGCCTCCTCGGAGCGCATCGGCTCCGAGCTGCGCTCGATGGTGCAGGCGCCGCCTGGCTACAACATCGTGGGCGCGGACGTGGACAGCCAGGAGCTGTGGATCGCCTCGATGATCGGCGACGCTCATCATACCGGCGGGATACACGGCGCCACGCCGTTCGGCTGGATGACCCTGATCGGCGCCAAGTCCAACGGCACCGACATGCACAGCGTCACCGCCAAGGCGGTCGGCATCTCGCGCGACCACGCCAAGGTCATCAACTACGCCAGGATTTACGGGGCCGGTCAGAAGTTCGCCGTGCAACTGCTCAAGCAGTTCAACCCGTCCATGACGGACGCCGAGGCGGTCGCCAAGTCGCGCAAAATGTTCGCTCTCACCAAGGGCAAGAAGGTGTACCGGCTGAAGGCCGAGTTCCTTGATGACAACCTGCAGGATGAGCCTTTCACCTCGTATCAGGCGTATCAGGCGGCGAAGTTATACGGCAAGAGCGTGCAAGAGATGTTCCATAAGAGCGAGTGGCTCGACGGCTCGGAATCGGCCATGTTCAATCGGCTGGAGGAGATCGCCAGCAGCGAGTATCCGGTCACGCCGTTTCTCAACTCAAGATTGAGCCGCGCCCTGGAGACCAGCAATACCGGCGAGGAGGACAACTTCTTGCCCACGAAGATCAACTGGGTGGTGCAGAGCGGCGCGGTCGACTTCCTTCATCTCATGCTGGTCTCCATGAGGTGGCTGATGCGGGACAACGCGAGGTTCTGCCTGTCCTTTCACGACGAGGTGCGGTATCTCGTGCCGTCCAGGCACAAGTACAACGCCGCACTCGCCATGCACATGACGAATCTGCTGACGAGGGCGTTCTGCGCCTCGAGAGTCGGTATGCGGGACTTACCGATGTCGGTGGCGTTCTTCACGTCCGTGGAAGTGGACACCGTTCTGCGCAAAGAATCCGCCCACGACTGTAAGACCCCGTCGAACCCTCACGGGCTGCAAAACGGATACGATATACCGCCCGGCGAGAGCCTAGACGTGTGGACCGCCCTGGAGAAGTCCGGCGGCTCGCTGGG
This sequence comes from Dinoponera quadriceps, assembly GCF_001313825.1. Classification (NCBI taxonomy): domain Eukaryota; kingdom Metazoa; phylum Arthropoda; class Insecta; order Hymenoptera; family Formicidae; genus Dinoponera; species Dinoponera quadriceps. The sequence goes on along the minus strand of NW_014563549.1, from coordinate 57,616 downwards.
ATGGTGGCACGATGCGAAAGATCGCAAAGCCAAAGCAGCGGACTCGGCCGTTGAGGAACTTTCCGCTTAAAGCCGTATCGCTTCACGTGAATCACGGAAATCACGACGTTAATTTTGTGTCATCGGTATTTTTTCTTTTTTTCAAGCGCGGAATCAATCTTGTCTCGCGACGTTCAAGGAGAGAATCACGAGAGCGAGGGAAGGTGGATTAAAATCGCGATATGTTTGGTTTAGTTTTGCAGGTCACGATGTTTAAAGCAACGAAACGCAACAAGCACATCATTTACGACGATCTGAGTGTACCCACGGATTCTCAATGCATCGTACGAATCCTCAAGCCGAGCGGCAGTCGTCTCTACGAAGTCATCAGTCCCAGTGGAGAACAGTACCTTGTCTCGATGCCTAACAGATATCGGAGAATGATTTGGGTGAAGAGGGGTGATTACGTCTTGACCGATCCCATCAAGGAGGGCGATAAGGTCAAGGGCGAAATTATTAAAAGACTTACGGAGGTAATTTTTTGTCATTTTATATATATATATATATATATAATGAAAAACAAAATTAGAATTTTCCCTTGCAAATATTGAATGGTACTTCGTATTTTTTGTCTTGTATTAATATCACATTTTGTAGAATAACATAAAAAGCTATCGCGCACAAAATTGCTGGCCGTCGGAATTTGATAAGAATCCAGAAGGGAACGTCAACTTGATAACGGAGGATGATACAAGGGAAGACGATGATGGGGATCTTTTCGTGAATACGAACAGGGAAAGGCAACGAAGCAATCAAGAGACAGACGACAGTGAGAGTGATTAAAGTTCTAGTGACACTAATTAACGTCGTATTCCGTTTTAAAGAGAAAAATAGTCTTCTTTTATATATTAATATAAATATAAAGGCTCATATACAGAAGTTTGTATATATTGCAATTCATATATATGAATAGTATATATGTAATAAGTATAAATAGTTGATGTGTCTCTTGATATCCTAGTTGAGCAGATATTGTAAAAACAGTCTTCTTTATATATTTTTCTACTGGTGCGTGATATGTATGCGCGTGAAACTGTATAATAAAACACCATTTTTGCATGTAATATCGATCCTACTTCAGAGTCCCCCGTTATTCACCGGATTATTCACACATATAATCGTTATCGTAAACTTTAATGGGGTGTATATCCAGGGAAATAAACAGGATCTGCAATAATTTATTCGCCATTAAGTCGGATCCCATTATCACGTTATTGCACAGAGTGTTATTAATTTAGGATAACAATTTTCAGTACCGTTTTTGTGGGAGTAAACGTATTTTTCTCGCAGAATTTGTAATTAAAAGAAACTCAACGTAATACTCGAAAATATAAAGATTTTTAAACTTACGATTATTAAGCCACTCCCGTTCCACAGGTCAAAACGGGTTCTTTGTGCAATGGTTTATACGCAACCTCTTCACCCCAAAGCTTTTTCAAATTCCTTTATTGCTTTCAATCAAGGCGTTTGATGTTATCGGATAGCTATAAAACTGTTATTTCCTCACAAATACTCAGGACGGGACTATTCACCTACCCTTCAGTTTTCCGTGGGGAAAAATTCAAAAAGGACGCTGAGTTTGAATGAAGCGAGAAAGTAAAATAAAAAATGAATTAATAACTGCAGAGGAGAAATTTCAGAAATCTGAGAAGAGCACTCTTATGCCTGAACCAGCCCCATTATTCTTTTTTTTGGACGAGTAGTCTTGTATCGATCGCATATAAATGGAACTGCCCTGGCGATGTTCGTGTCTTCGCTTCGTTTCGTAATTTAATTTCTTTACACTGTGATTTATATCGTCCGAGAAAAGTTACATACGCGAGTTTTTTTTGTACACGTCAGAAAGCAACATTCTCGTCCGCCCAGTAGAAATAAACTCGTGAAACGAAATCGTCCCCCTCAGATGATTTCTATTTACCCGAAGAAATAATATCCAAGTTTCTTTAATGACGACGAATTGTCTTTTCAGCAATTTTTTTTTGTCGAGGAGCTTTGTAGAGTAAAAATTGAGTAATATAGAATTGGCGGAGAACGATTACCCGATCCTATATAAATTCTCTTGATCCTGATAATCAAGAAGTTCAGAGCCAATTTCAATTTCTATCTATTTGTTTTCTGTAAGAAAGAATTCATCGATTTATCGATTTTTGAGTCTCCCGTTGAAATAAATCGAAGAGTCGAGAAAGTAATTTTCTTCCAAAAGTTTTCGGCTTACCGATCAATAGCAACAACGGCTATTTTTTGACATATTTAAACTTGGACTTTGTTACTTGCTTTAAGTCGACATACGATAGCTCGATATATGTGGAAGAATTTTGAATCAAACATGGACCGATATATGATGCGAAAGATGCGTCAATACAATAATAATAAAAAATATTTTCTCGCGTGAAGCCATGTCTGCATTTGTCATCTGCATTTGTTATCTGGATTTTGTGTATATATACGGAATAAAACATTCAGAATTTTACAATATTTCTAGAGATGCGCGTGGCACAACGGAATAAGACCGTTGATAAGACGGTCGCTGCTTTTCTTCTTCCTTCTCGGAAATATTTTTATTCTCGGGGAGTACTTTTGCGAGAAAATACGAGAGAGAATCTTATCTTTCTTTTCCGGCTGCGTTTAAAAAGGAGAAATGTAGAATGTCGAAAGTTAGTGTCAAATAACACACGAGCGTACGTCACAACGTACAACGAGAGTTTCGCGTATAGAACGACGCCTGAAGACTGCTGTGTTGCGATTCGAATAGAAAAGATGTTAGCGGCGCGGCAAAAACGATTTATTCGAGCTTAGGAAGTCACTTTGTAGATAAGACGGTGATATATTGGCTTCAGCTGGAATCGTCTTGACGTGAGCAAATGTAATTGGAAAGGGAGTAATGTTGTGCAAATAACGGCAGTAACGATAAGCGAGGTCGTTCTGCAAGATCCTCCTCTGCATGAAAATAAGAAAATAATTTGGCGATGGAAACGCTATTAGTTGTCGCATCATGCGTTGATATTTTGTGTGCATTGCTTACTTAACAAATTCATCATGTGATTAAATGATTAATAAATCGTAAACGAACAACCGAGATAGCACGTCCTTCAGAATCATCTCGAATGTACTTGAAACTTTTTGAATATACTCAGGATAATTCTAAGACGTTCTGTGCTATTTGGCAAATGACAAGAGAAGTAATAACTACGTAGTTCATTTTTTTCATCATTTTTACGTATTTTACTAGATTGACACGCAAGTGCTGTAAGTTCTGATTTTTTTTTAAGTCACGTCTAAACATTTTATTTTATTATTCTATATTCCATTATATTTTATTGTTTTTTATTCTAATATATTTTTAATTCAAACTGACAAAAAGATTGTCGAATGTGCCCTAGTAAATTATGGTTGTGGGCTTGACCGGAAGTTTTAAACGCATTTCAAACAAGAAAAAAAGGAGAAGAGAGAATAGTACGGATGTTACAGGTAAGCGGCGTTACAGTGAATATTCGCTGCAATAGTTTATTTGATACGGCATGAAATTAATTCATATTCTTCCGATAATAAATATACCTTCTGATTATTACATATTATTCTCAAACGAGTTCCGCATATATTTATCTCCGTCGTTATAATTCTCCGTAAATAAAAAATATGTGATATTAAAGGACGAAATATGAATAATCGTTGTGTGTCAAACAATGTAATTTTCCATTATTTAAGAGATGATTTATCAAGTAAGTTATAAATTATAATGTGCGGTAAAGCTAACTGCAATAATGATGATGTTAATAATAACGGTGATTTTTCAGGATGCGAAGGCATCGCTAGTCTCGCTAGATACATGTATATTGCATGTTTGAGAACTTTACAACTCACCGAAAGCTTAAATTATCTGGTTAAAACTTCGTCACGCTTGCTTGACAGCAAGTTAGATAAACCCGCTACGGAAACTTCACCTCAAATGTCATTTATATATCGCTCGGAAAACTCTCGTGAGAACGACTTCGAGAAAATTTCAAAATGATTGTCAGTCGCGTGAAGGAAAGTATCACGTGAATATTATGACGAGTTTGGAAATTTATTGGCGAAAACGTTTTCTTCGAAACAGGAAAGTCACGACGTTCGTGTCGGAACGACGATAGATCGTGGTTTTATGGAAAATTCTCTTTGCGGGTGCGCGTTAATATAATAATGATACTTATTTTAAGGCTACGGCATTCAAGTTACGGCATCGCAAACGTTAAAACGGACCACTGCAAACACAAAATTTCTCGCGGACTTTCTTGCGAAGTTCTGATAGTCTACGAGAAAATTTGGTTAATTCTCAATTACCCCAGATAGACAGAAATGCTGAACATGGTATGCGAACATTCAATGAGTGCTTTGTGACGCCATTACAACAGCACATGTTTAAAATGTATAAAAAATATGTTTAAAATACGCTTGTTCTAAAAAAATATTAATTTACAATTTTAATCAAAGTATTGACTTCTTATTACTAATTCCGGATCAATTGCATCGTCTTTTGAACATATATGGTATCAGAATATCGCCGTAATATTGTCTCAATTTTCACAACATCAGATAATCTTCTTTTGCTGACAAAATGCTTGTTATATCAAGGCGAATCTTAATGTACTTATGTTAATCACAATGTAAACTATATACCGAAATATGTCAATTTAGGACTGACATGCAGCTTCACACTTCTACGGACACGTAACTTTCAAGAAAGTTCACAGAAATCTTTCGAAAACGACTATAAAATATTAAAATTTTTTAATCGTTATATTATTAAATATAAAGAAGTAACAGGAAAACATGTATTAAATTGAATTTAAATTATATATTTTTAAGACTCCACTTAAGAATACACACATACACCAATACACACATACACACGTATGCTGTGACATATTCTGTGACGAGCACTTATCAACCTCGAGCTTCTGAGTCCGCACGTAATTAAAGACTAACTTGATCTGACAACAATGATACGTTAAAAGAACTCTATCAGCGGAATCTGCGAACGGAGTAGTCGAACAGGTGTCGGTGGCGGTATCGCCGAGAGCATCGCGCTCAGTTCGTGCGAGACGTTCTTTCATGAACGACGGCTCGTTGATATAACATTTTCTCCTTCATATTCGGAAGTACGCGTCTATTCTGAGGTTCGTCAACGCCGACCGGCAAGCTGCATCAGTCGCTCGCCTGGTAATCCATAACGAAAAGGCGCGTCTTCTGAAATGATAAACGCTTGTTTTTGCTTTTCGAACCGTCGGCGAGGTTCGGTGTCTCGCGAGTGCTGAGCTGTAAACAGCTTCCGCGACACCGGAGCGCTCCGCAATTTTGTTTACGGACCCGGGATGCGACTGCTGTCAGTTATCGCGCTATGCTCCCGGAAATTCAGGTGTTTAAAGACAGAGGAACGAAAGGTGGGAGTTTTACGATAGTGCGCGATATCACTTGACGTTCGCGCCGTAATAACGATCGATCGATCGAGGAGGAGTACGGCGTAAATATTTAAGCGGCGTCTAAGAGAACGCGTGTGTGATTCCTCTAATTATCCGTTCGAGCACACCTCCGGTCGCTCTAGTCAACAATCAAGCGCGACACAATTGATCTTAGCGAGCGGGCGAGCGTCTCTTTGTAAGGACTTTCATCTTGCCGGAGAACAGCGAAAAACGAGCCCGACACACACCCCACGCCTTTATCACCGGCTTTATTCGCCGCCTCGAAGGGGCGATACGAACATCGTGCTATCATCAGGTATCCAGAATGCAATCACTCTTGACGCATGCCACCGTAGAATTTGACGGGCGAGTTAAGGTCGCCTAAGTGGACTGTCTCATTCTCTTCGCAGTTTCCTTCCGTTGTTCTCGGGAAGGGTCCTCCAGCGAGAAAGCTGAAGAAGACCCTGTCCCGAGTAATTGAGCCATTAAGAACGGACTAAGAGGAAGAAGGTTTACCGACTAGTCGGATTATCGAGTGCTCTTTGTTTGCGCGTACGATATCGGGACGATATCAACGTGCATACCGCGCGAGCGAAGGGTAGAGTATCGATGTCGATCACGATGAATCGAGCGAACGTGTGATAGGCGGTATATCCTCGCGAGGATTCAGTCATGGGGACGTCGGACGACAACCACGCCCTGGACTTTTGGCGAGACTGGGACCTGGCTAATCTAACCGAGGCCGAGTACCTGGACAGGGTGCTCGGCCCGAGGTACCTGCCCATGAAGATGGTGATACCGCTGACGATCGTCTACGCGGCGGTCTTCGTCACCGGGATCTTCGGTAACGTCGCCACGTGCACGGTTATCGTCAGGAACGCATCCATGCAGACCGCCACTAATTACTATCTGTTCAGTCTGGCCATATCCGACCTCACTCTACTCATACTGGGTGAGCGAATAACGTTGACTCTCTCGATCTCTCCCTCGTACCTTCCTCTTCTTCTCTTCCTCCCTTTTAGACTCTGACCTGGCCGATCCTGTTTAGATTAAACGCCTCTTAAACTTGAAGTTTTAGTAATTAATCGTTTCTCGCGTCATGTTATCTTTCTCGCGTTAGTTACAACCCAGGAAGAAGGTCTATCTTGGCCTCTGAGTGAAATAAATGACTTGTCGAGGAGCATTTATAGATTACCTTCGGAAAAAGATACTTTTAAATTCTAAAATATATTCGGTTGATGTGCAGAAGTTCTTTCCGTTTTTTGATCAGTTCCGCGCTCAGATATTCTACGGGCGTATTCTAGCGATTACTTATGGAATCATTTATTTAATAACCGCGGTTATGTTGTGGCTACAATATACAATAACCGGCATTTGTTAAAACGCATTTTTACTTTTGAACATTTCGAAACATTTTCAAGATACATTTTAGTATTTAATTACACATACTTCCTCGTTCTTCTTAAACTTGAGCGTACACGAATATGTGTACATTCGAGTGTGTTACTCGTTATTTCATTCGGCTGTATATTTTTCGAGTTATGCAAAGTCAAACAATAGCATGGCATTTTGCTAATATGACTCCCTGAGAAAGCTGATAATACGACCTCTTTTTCGAAATTTTCATATCGAAATAGTTATTTGATAAGTCGATTCTGATCTATAGTTCACTGCTGCACTTCTCTCTCCACTCTCTTCACTGCACTGCTGTCCTTCTGACAGATAGTATCTTCTGACAAATAAGTCGGTATCTGCATTAAAGACACACGGTTATATTCATCGTTATTCCTTCTAAGAGTTTTTATTTTGAATATATATATAATTTTGCAACAAAAAACTCTATTATTTTAAACAAAATCAATTTTTTAAATCTATTTTTGGCAGCCATATTACATACCACCCCTGTTTCTCTTCAATCCATTATTCCATCCATCATTATCCATCCATTTTTATAAATGACAGTAAGCAAGAAACATTAAATCAATCTTTTAAAACATTGATTTTGCGTGGATTTTATAAACATTTTGACATAATATTTCATGAATATTTTCATAAACTATTACTTGATAACATAATATTCCTAATTATTAAAATCATAATGTAGAAATATTATTTTTAACGTTTCGGTCAAATATTATTAACTATTGTTAAATGACGTTGTATACGACATTAAGAACTATATATTTGACAACGTTACATATTATAAAAAATAATTATAATAATATTGTGTTCAAGATTTCTTGCTTACTGGGTAAATAATAAATATTTCACAGTTTTGAGTTTAGAATCGATTAAACAACACTTTAACGACTGTTAATAAATGTTCAGTTCTCAATTATAAAAATATTGATTGTTGATAAAGTTATTTGTACAAAATATAAATAGGAAGCCATAATACCACCTTATCCTCTATATAAAAAATTAAAAATTACATATCTATTTGTTCCGTTGACATTCGCGTAAAATAACCGACCCTTAACTCACGTTCAGGCGTGAGATCAGCTCCGGCTCTATATTTCTTTTCTCCTACCGCCTTGAAAAAGGTGAAGTTTAGGAATGCAAGGTCGGATGGGGCCAGGGTCTAAGGCTATTTCGCGCATTGCCACGGCATTTGCTCGCATGTTCTGCATACGTCCTTTATTTCGCGCGTTGCCCAGGGGGGAGATTTCATACGCGCGTGTAATATAAATAACATATCCCGCGAGCGCGTGTAATTCAAAGTACATTCCTGTTATCGTGCCCGGTTTTAATCGGAAATCGATATGAAGGAGTGTCGATGATCGAGTCGCCATTGTCTGCAAATCAGCGGCCGCATCAACGACTCGTTAACCGCCGATGGGATTTCGCCCGCTGATAATGATATTTTGATAATCGGCAACGCGATCGATAACGATAACCGTTTAAACTAAACTAAACTGCGTGCTCGATTGAATAACGCGCGTACCAGCGAATTGTAAATGCGACTGGAGAGAGAAAGAGAGTGATCCGTTTGTAAAATAAAAATTCCACCGCTATTTCCGACCGTACTGAGTAAGGTGCGGAAAGACCTTTAATAACGAATGAGGTCAAATTCCGTCGAAAGAACAAATTGGTGCGGATTTAAAGCCGATGGAACGGCCGGGATCAAACCAGTCCTTTTAGCGTGGCGATAAATAAAATCGAGAATGTCCCCGTAGCACATCCACTCGCACTTTTTTCAATATTGACCTTTGTGCGAGTCACAACGGCAATAGAGGTAAATAAATCGCGTGCGAAATAAGTTGTGGCTTTTAATCGTGATATCGTTAATAATGCTCATTAATGTTTATTTAGCGCGGCGACGTACGCGGCGGAAAATATGCATTTCAAAGTACACTCGCGGACCGAACTTTCTATAGGACAAATGAAATCATTTATTGGATATTATCTGTATTATCGCGATCACAATCAGTCAGCACGACACGTTTATATCTGTCTACTTGCCTACCTTGCTTACCCGCTTTCCTCGCATTGACGCACATAGATAAAAGCTTGGAATTAATCTTCGTTTCTTTTTTCCTTCTGTGTACAATCACGATTGTTATCTATACAATGCTCTGTTTGCCGATGGTAACTGTGCGTCCGTATTTACGTCATTGTGAGAAATTCACGAGACGTAAGGCTGCTTTCAGACAGGATAACGAATCTGAGACGGGCCGTATTACGTTTGCTGAGATTTTCAAATGCGAGGAAAGTCAATATCCATATCGTACAGTGGAATCAATTCATCAAGATCTCGTATCATTGGTCACGTTCAGCGGAACGTTTATTTTGAAACTCTTCTGAGTTGTTGCAAGTTTATGTTATAAGAACTTTATATATAGGAACTTGATGTTGCAAGTTTTCGGAGCTAAGATTTCATTACTTTTTTAGATCTAGAGGAATAATCCAATCATGGTACGGAAAATTTTCAGCAGTTATAAAATAAACGTTTTGCCGAATGCGGCTATTAATAAGGACCTGGTAAAATACTGTATTAAAATAGATGGTTCAAATAATTGCAGCTTGGTGGTCATAAAGGAAAAGGAAATAGGAGCTAGTTTTTAATTTGCTCGTAATAATTAAAATATATTTTTTACATAAAGAAATAACGCTGATGTATCGGCAGAAATAATCCAAAGTCAAACGGTATCGAGAGAGAGACAGAGACAGAGAGAGAGGGAGAGAAATACGCCGTTTACAAGAAGAGTAAATTACTACATAAATTAGTTTTCACTTGATTGCGCAGAAAAAAGAACGAAAATGAGAATGAGAGAAATTGAAACAATCACATCGCCAATTGGCTGTGTCGACGCGGCGGTTTTACAGTGCATTAAAGTGCTTCGGGCTTCGTCGGGTGGCGAATATCTTATATAACGTTAGCGTTGCTTTAGAAAATGTTAGGCACAATAGAATCGATCGAAGGGTTTCCTTTCGAGGAAGCTTTACCGTTTGCGATACGGTCCAGCTTTCGGTGGAAAAGGTCCTATGAGGGTTTCATACCTATTGTGACGCTTTGTAAAGGGACGGGCTAGCATACACGTACATGTCAGATATCTTTTATGTTTTGGGAGACGACTGGAAGTCGAGAGAAATTTGAGATATCGTGATGCGAAAGGAAAGGAAGCAACTTTCGGCTTTACTTAACGACAGTACGAGAGGTAAGCGCGCTTTACAGTTTGCTCTTCTTAATTAATCCCTGACGGATCGTGAAATGTTACAACACTCCCGATACTTTAATTCTTTGTTCAGTATTCTCGAGAGAATGTAAAATCTCGGGATTACGCTAACGTAGAATCACTTAAGACAGTTAAAGTGGGGCAAAATTATATATTTAACATTGTAGTCCGTGTATGTTGATTTTCTATGAATTTACAAACGAGATTAAATTGTCTAATGAATTTTTCTATCGTCAAATATAAACGTTCAGGAAATTCATTAAAAATAATTAAACATAATGCGCATGATATTATTAGATAAATAAATCTTTATATATACTTTTAGTAAACAATTTTTGAAAGAAAAAATTCTAATTGTTACTTTAGCCCGCGTAAAATTACAAATATATACATGTGTAGAGTTATTAAAAAGTAGAGAGAACGAGAAAGCGCGCGCACGTGAAAGATAAACAAGAGACGCGATAACAGATTGAACAGAAAAAGACATTTATTTTTATGTATTTTCTATAATGTATAGAAATGTCCAATTTTGCGCTTATCCATCGTTAAGAATCGCAGGGGAGTCTCACTGTACGTATATTGCGATGTGTCTGTTAATTAAAACACACGAAATTGAACACAAGTTGAAATGGCGCCTGTTGAATTTACTCGTTCGACGATATGGCTGGACGGATATTCAGTCATTTGTCTCCGGTGTAGGTAACGTGTGAAAGTTATTTTAACGTGTGTACACACATCGAGAAGGCGCAACCTCGTTAATATTGTCGCGATGCGGTCGCGATGATTTCACGCTAATTACTAGCCCGGCTTAAGTCTATCATAAATCTGCTTTTCGGAAAATTAATTTGCGAGGCCCTCGTCGAAATTGCGTGAGCGTTTTATCCGCAGTAGCGTGCCGTACGAAACTTTGACGTCGACGTTAATGTAATCGGAAACGTGGATGTATTAAAGCAAAAAAATCCGAGTATGGAATTCGAACGGAAAAAACCGCGTGGGGACTTTGTCATTAAAATTAAGAGGTATCCCATGGTATCCAGCAGCAATTGTACGAATTGTAGAAAAAATTCCTCGAAATATATGAATTCGTAAAAGTTAGATTTCGAAAATGCGAGAAACGCGTCATCAGCCGACCACGCTGTCTTTCTCTCTCTCTCTCTCTCTCTCGGAAAGTGCTCTTCAATCTATTACTTGCTGATGTTAATTAATTATTTCTCCCTCAGGTCTTCCTAACGAGCTAAGCGTATTCTGGCAGCAATATCCGTGGGAGCTGGGTGCGGGTCTTTGCAAGATCAGGGCGTACGTGTCGGAGATGTAAGAAATAAACACCTTTTCCCTGCTTCCTTTATATCCCGTCGAGATTTGACATGCTCCTAAATCCGGATATCACTCCACAGGTCGTCGTACGTATCAGTTCTCACGATAGTGGCTTTCTCCATGGAGAGATACTTGGCCATCTGTCATCCGCTGAGTGTCTATTCGATGAGCGGTCTTAAAAGACCCGCTCGTTTCATTTTCGCGGCCTGGTCGATCGCGATAGTCTCCGCCATCCCGTTCGCGATTTATACCAAGGTCAATCTCGTCGAATATCCACCAGGTTAAGTCAGAGTTTGTTTTACTTATAATTATCGGTCTCATTAATGAGAGTGTCCTCGATAAATGTAATTACCTTTTTGGGAATCTTGACTACATTGGTCCTCAACCGTTAAGTCTTTTTTCGTTCTGATATTCTCCGATTTCACTTATTGATATCGTAAATCTGTTTTTGTATATATATATATATATATATATATGTTATTAAGATATTCGTTACATTATTATACTTTATGTTATATATGTAACATCAGATATTATTCAGGATCGGGCAATTATTCGGCTGATTCAGCGATTTGCGCGATGCTTCTGCCCGACATGCCCGACTTTCCCCTTTACGAACTCAGCTGTATCGTGTTTTTCCTGATCCCAATGCTCGTGATTCTGATCGTATATACGAGGATGGGAATAAGAATCAGGAGCAGTACTAAGGATGCACTAGGCCCAATACAGGGTTGCGTTCACGGGGAATACCGGCAGATGCAATCCAGGAAGTCCGTTATTAGAATGTTAAGTACGAAACTTTTTTCTCTTTATAATAAATTTATCACGATAAGATAGAGAAAATAATTAAATGTGTCGCTTTGATCAAATTACACATTGTATCTCAATTCGGAATATATAAATTTCTATTTAATGATAATTTCAGTAAGTGACATCGTTTTCTACGTTTCTTAAATTTTCAACATTACACGAATATGCCACGCATTAAAATTCACTGCGTGATCCATTTCAGGTGCGGTCGTGATCATGTTTTTCATTTGCTGGGCGCCGTTTCACGCCCAGCGTTTGCTCTACGTGCACGCACAGGAATCCGATTACTATCCGGATTTAAACGAGTGTCTCTACATTTTGAGCGGCTGCTTGTATTACTTCAGCACTACGGTCAATCCTATTCTCTACAATGTTATGAGCATGAAATATCGCCAAGCGTTTAAACAAACGATATGCTGCAGAACGAAGAGAAAGGCTAGCAGAACTTCGACCAGTAAGGAACCTCATCTGTGCAGATACGATTCCTCGAGAGAAACCTACGATCGAAGCCTTATGTGTTCCGTTAGGTATGGATGTCAGGTTTGAAATTCTCGAAACCGATGATTTACTCCATTAATGAAATATCTGCTCTCTTAAGTCGAATCAGTGGAAATATCGCTGATTCAATCAGTGGAACAGTATTTCATTGATAATCAGTGAATACTCGCTAATTTTTAGTGGAAACTACACTTCCACTTAATCTTATATAGAGAAAATATTAAAATAAAAATATCTTATACAGAGAAAATATTAAAGTGAAAATTACAACATAAAATTTTATAATGTTGAACCTTACTGGAATTATAACTGAATTTATGATGTATACATTTATGATTGTATACATTATTAAAAATTATAACACATAATAATTTCAGTCATATTTCCGATAATAATAAAATTAAATAATAAAATATTAAATAATAAAATATTAAAAGTTATAACGCATAATAATTTCATAATTCCGATCTGACCCAATATTATAAAATTTTGTGATAATTTTCACTGCAATATTTTCTTTGTGTATTTCACTGATTTTATTACTAATGAAAGATTCATTGCAAATCGCTGTTATGTGTCGCTCAGCAAAAATATATGTACATATATATATGCATTCAACCATATGTCGTATTTGGCGTAGTTCGTATGACAGCAGGTTCAAAAAAGCCAGAGGTCTCAGGTTAGAGTCTCATCAGAATAAGCGTGTCTTCTACATACGACATAATTCATTGAATCAATTAAATGTAATTAAGAATATTCCAGGTAAAAACATTGGCAACCTTAAGAATGATCAATGTAATAAAAAAAATAATAATAAATAATATCTTGTTTCACTGTTTCTGCAGTCAGATTTCGCTGATAAAAACAGTCGCTACTACTAAACTTTTAGCGAAATTTTTCTGATTTGCATTTGTACTTATAAATATCAATAACTATTGATTGCGTCTCAATGATAATAAACTGATTGCACTTTAGAAAGTGAGAGAATATAGTCGAGACTGATTTTCTCAGATTACGGAAGTGTTACAAATTAATACAATATCGATATTGCATAATTACTGTGGATTCTAATCGAGTGTCCGTATGCTACGTCGGAAAGTCGATCCTTTTTTCACCGAACTCTGTGCACATCAAAGTTACATTCTAACAATATGACAATTTTTCTCTAGGCATGCCGTTGCTCGCGCCAGGGAAATATTTCGCTTTACGTCGAGCGGAGAGGAGAACGCCAAGAATAGAAGCAGGAATAACGTAAATACAGAGGACACTCCTCTTCATAACGCTTATCTGTTACGAAAAGAGGATTTGTCGTCGGAGCCTGTCTCTGAGCAGGGGCATATCCTAGCTTACCAGCAACCTAGCAACGAAAGTACATCGTCCACAAAGAGATCGGATGATACCGTTTCAATAGCCATCAGCAATCTGTGATTCATTCGTGTTCGCGATTACAATTTTACAAACGGGTCTATAGTTATTTATTACGTACAAGGAATTGCAACGTACAGCACGGAAAAAGAAAATTAGTTGTCTATATGTACAACTGAAGTTTAGTTACCAGACTTAGTTTTCAGTTATGTGAGCTGAAACCTAGGTACAGGGTAAAAGAATTAATTAAAGTAATTAAATTTCAATTGTGTTACATGGACAGCTAATTTTTAGCTGTGTGAACTAATTCCCTTTTCCCCGTGAAGGAATCTCATCCGGGCAAATCGGACGAGACCCACGATCGAAGTTCCGCGTGTTCGGCTAGACGTGAAATCCGCGAGACCGGGAAAGCCCGTAATTTAGAGTTTAAGGATCCCGACTGGTCCTTAAATTAAATTGTTTTAAGAGTTAAAAGCGACATACAACTTTATAAATAACTGTAGATAGTCGAAATTGTCGCTTATGAAAATCCGCGGAAATTTTATGTTATTTATTCCGGAATAAAATTTTACACGTTTACACGGCTGGTGTGTCTTCCCCTTCGCGCTCGCGAATTTACGCGTACTTCCGTATGGTAAAACGCTTGAAATTCTGTGCCATAATTATTCCCGCCGAAACTCCGATGCGATTATTTCCAAATCGTAATGCATACACGTTTTAGAATATACATCAGCGTGCTGCGTTTTGATCGGAAGATGAATTTGCAGTCATAATGTTTCATGGGAGCTTTTGATAAAAATTATCGTCAAGCTGCCGTTCTCGTTTCAGCAATGGTATTATCATTCCGTGCGGCGTCGACTGATTTTCGACGATGTAACGCGTATATCCTGCGTAAAATGAAATGTTATTCGTACGATCGAAGCCTTTGACGAAGTCCCTTATTATATCGTCGAGCGTGTACAGTGTGCGATTAATATTCTCCCGTGAAAACGGAAGAAAAAGTCGGCCCCCCGTCTACATCCTGTGCGTTTTTGATATTTCGACTTCGACTGCGCCGAGCTCCGCACGAAAGAGCATCCTGAGGCGTTAACGGGAATTTCCACCCACCGCGTCAAAGTGACACAGAGCTTATGCATTTATTCCATTTTAAATGAGACGCGCATTATACGCATAACGGGACACACTTCTTTCCTCTTGCGCTTTGTCCGTTCTCACGCCAATAATAGCCGGAGAGAATCCTTAGCGCGCCGTGCAATTAATTACACGCTCGTAGCTCCCAAGTTGCGCGGACGACTCGCAAACGACGCTTCTTTGCTGCGAAATGACTTGAGATATAAAAAGCACTTCGTCTATTCACTTTGTCCGCGCTTCACAACAAGTCCGGCAGTCAAAGGTAATTCACTCCGAAATCAGGCAAATAGCGCTGACGTGGGAAATTTAGATTCTTCTCATAATAAAAAAAAGCTTGATCTATGAAGAGCTTAATAATGTTTGTAGGTGAGGCAACAATTCTCCCGATCGTCGAAATTGCGTATACCGTTCATCCTTGTTACCGCTTAGTTACATCGCTGTCTACAGACCGATTTCTATCTTTGGATTGACCGGGATCGAATCGGGCAATTTCCTGCAGTCGGCGAAGCTAGCAATGAACACATTTACCAAAATTGCCGGCTATTTTGTACCGTTAATTAAAGTTTCATCATGGGATTTGCAGAAGCCTTCGCGTGATTCTATTTCTTTTAGCGCAAGAGTCGTTAAAGTATCGATTTATTTCATCCATTAAACACGGTCGACTTTTCCGACGCGAAGTTTCGTTTCTCATTTGTACACGAGTTATTTATAATCCCATTTAGACTCCAATTGGCACTTCTTTGCTCATTAGGATAGGAAAATATCGATGTTGTTAATAAATAATATGGGATAATCAGAATGTGGTTCTGTCTAATTTTCACCGCCGAAGTGATGCGGCATAGAAATCGTTTTATCGAATATCTCGACAACCCTCCGTCGATACTGCGATGACATTTTTAATACTCGTACCAACAGCAACTTCGAGGCGCGGAGGCAAGAATAAATCGCAGAGCGAGATATTGGTTCTTGTTTCCAAGTCTTAAAATCTTCCCAAGTTCTTGTGATCTTCGCCGTTTTGCCGGTGTTAAAAAAACCTTATCGTAATTTCGACGAAGATTTCCCCTGAGAGTTCCGACGAGAAATAATTTGTACGACGAATATGGAGAGAAAATCTCACTGATAACATTAATTATACTATGAGTGTTTAAAAAAAGGACGGTTAATAATTTAAAGGTAAAAAGCGCAAGGCAAAATAAATAACATCTCGATAAATATGGGGTCGCGAATGAACCGTTTCCAAATTATTGCGTGTTATGTCACGATCAGCCACTGACGGTGGTAGCATTAAGTGTAGCAAAAAACAGTGGATCCTTTGCTAAAAGTGATTTTACTTATATGTCAGATACTACATGTTTAATTGTGAATTTCAATACCACAGGATGTTACAAAGAGAAAAAGCTTATCGGTACAAATGTGCAGCCTCGAGAGTACTGCCGTTGGCTTTACCATATATGAAATGCATGTCTGCATACTGCTATCTGTTACTGTTCGTTGCTGCAATCTCTGTCGATATTGATGATCCGTTGATGAGCACTGGTAAATCTAGAGCACTAAGGGAGAGGAAAGGGAAAAAATGGTAACATGCGTGCAACATGTAACAGAGCATGTGCGATAACTCGAAAACGGTTCATTTGCGGCCCCCGTGTTCTCTGGAATGTTTTTACTTATTCTGGCGTATACTTTCCACTTTTACAGTATTGACCATTATTTTTTAAACACCCTGTATAATTATATTTTATAGAAGAAATGATAAATTGAAAAATGAGCATCGAAGGTTTGAAGAAAGACGAATTCAGAATTGAGGAGAACGATTTCGACGAAATACGTTAATTTGCGTCTGAATACGGACCGAGGGAATTTTGTAATTTTCAAATTTTTCACATTTTTCATATTCGAATAGTTTGGAGAAAATGTTATGTAGACCTCTTTAACTTCACATTCGAAAATACCGTTCCGGTAAAGTTCATGAAAAATCCACGATTTCCTATTCCAGAGACTACTCGACTACGAGATTATAAAATTTCTCTGCTGCCGCCAACAACGCTGTCGTCGCAGTTAAGCAGTTGCTCATCTATAAGTCCGCGATAATAAAAGTGTCAAGTGGAATACGCGCGATCGCAATCGATTACTATCATCGGGAAGGTCTATCTCTCTGTATCAGGCGTGGGATTTGTGCGACACCGCACCGAGATGACACTCTGGCCTCCGGTGACACTCGCAGCACCCACTACATTTGACATTCGAATATAAATAAACGTTCTGCGCGCGGCTTTCCTCTCGCTTGGAAGAATGTGCCAGATGGCAGTGCGCCAGAAATGCTGCGATTGAGAATACTTCGACCGGTACTTAGTGCTTGTTAAACTTTTAATGGCACTTTTAACCTTTAAACAAGGATTAGGATTCCGAAGCTACAAACTAGTTGGGCAATTTCGGTAAAAGCGACGGGCAATAGTAAAACTTTCGTTATACATTAGCCCGCTACCAGGTTAAACTAATGTTGAATTATTTTGCGCAGATAACTGCATAGATCGATAAAATTTAATGAAATTTAATATGCTCGCGCGCGATAGAGAGAGAGAGAGAGAGATTTAGTAACCTTTGAGCAAGCAGCAAAATTGCTCAATCAGCATATAACATTCATGAAACATTTTCATTCGCATTCGTAATCGAAATCACCAAGAGCCTCGTCCTGAACGTTTACCGGGCAGAATATTTGCGCGAGATAGTCTCCCAAAATGGAACGTCGCGCAAATTCGAAACGACGTTATAAAAGGCAGTTCTGCTAAAAAGGTTTTAAGAAATCCGGCACAATTCGCACGACAATTCAATTTCGTAAAGTCTCACCTATTCCTTCCGGTCAGAATGTAACAGCGAAATTGCGAGCGCAGATATTCAGCGTCGGCGCGTGTTACTCGGAGAGCGAATGATCTTCATGTGAATTTATGTAACAGTGCGATTATGCGCGCAATTGGAATTTATTCGGACCGCTGTAACGTCGGTTCGTATTTGCTACATCAAGTGACTATTCGAGAAAAATCGTGGTGGATAAGATATCCCGGTTTTTTAAAGTAATGAGAGCAGTTGCGGGATGTACTTCGCCTCGATGGTCCCCCCAATAACGATTACGTAAACTGGAAAACAACAATTCGTGGCAGCTATGGAGCGTGTGCAAAAACTGCGAGACACAAGAAGCAACGGTAAGACCAGCGGCGAGAAATTTAATCCACCGGAAATGTGTGGGAACGCACGGTTGCGTCGTCACGATTTAAGCACTAAGTTCAAATGTTTTCCCTGATTTAGTTAGTCCCGCTGTCGCCGGACGGAATATCTCGTCGTCCGATCTTCTCGGGGATCCGAATTAAAAGCGTCTAAGTAACTCTCCACATTTAATTTTCGCGCGAAATGTTTGCGAGTACTGGGATCCGTCTCTCCGCGCGACGTTTCTTGAATACTAAATAGACCGTTAATCAGCCACAACGGAATAATGGAAGGTGGTAATGATTTGCGAAGAGCTCTGAAGAATGAGTTAAGCCAAAATGAGAAACGTCCGGCACGATCCAAGAATGGGTAAGTCTTTGAGACTGTACGGGAATTGTAGGACGGCCCAAGTCGAGGAGATAATCATATTTGCTTCATGCTGAGAAATAAAATTGGACAGATAAAGCAACCCTTCAAAGATAAGACGATTTCGCGAACTTTCTTGAATAACTTCGAATACGTGAAATAATTTCTGTACGAGACTAATTCCCCTCTCTTGTTCCCGCGAGAGATCTTGCCTTGGAGAATATTTGTGTTATATCATAGATGCCAGAAAATATAATGGAAAATATTAATGTTAACTCTTTTTGTATTTGAGAATATTATAAAGAAGTAAAGGAAATAATTTTTGCTTAAGAAGCTGCTTTATTCCACAAATTTTCTTTCAGCATATAGCGAGATAAAGTCATTGCGCTATTTTGTAAGGCATCAACGTCACTTGAAATCCCGTGTGACGGGATGTCTCGCATCAATTATTTTTGGCGGTTCGCGAATGCTTGCCTCGTGGGCGACGATACCCAAGATAACGCGAATGTGACAGAACAGATCATTACTTATTCTCGCACACCGCAAGTAACAGCTGCACGAGTTCGCCGGCAATAACGCCGCCGTCGGCAACTGTGTGCGCGCTTAGCGGTAACATCAGATATCCCGAGATAATATGCAAAGCATTACCGTGCGGATGTCGACAATGCGAACGCGAAAAAAAGAACGAACCGAAAACGTGACTCGGTGTGAATAAAACAGGACATTCCTCGACTCACCGCGACAGCTGTTCTCCCCTAGAAGCAACGCAAGTCTCGTTACCTCGTGTCATTCTTCCTTCGCATCGTTTCCTCCATCCGGTCGAAGAAAGAAAATTACGGCGTAGGAATTTAATAAATCTGAAATCGAGTGAATTTTTTTTCAGGAATTTTGTCGTCCATTGTCGTCCATTGTCACCCCGTTATTTAAGGATGATTTCCGGCGCGAGCGCAATTCTGAAAACCGATCGACCGAGTCTTCGTGGACAAAGAAGTCGGTGTAACCGCGCGTTCACGGATCCGTCATAGTCGTCGTTATTCGCGATTTCAATTACGGGAGAGAGACAATTATAGTCGAACGAAACGCAATTTCCGGGAAGGCACGTATAACCGTGATATACGAACCGATTTATCTACTTTAACGAATGTCCGCTGATGCATATGAAGGCAACCTGCTTTGAACTCCTCTGTTATTGTCAGAAAGTGTTTCTCAGAATCGGTAGAAGGAATTATACAGGAACGAGTTGAAAGAACTTTTAACCAGGCTGATCAATATTCAAAGTTTGTATTAACTGCGAAAACGATGCATATGAAACGAAGGTTGACACGCGTCTATAAGCGTCCTCTCTTTGTCATTTTTATTGGACGGGATTGTACATAGCAGTCCAGCTTGCTTTTTGTTTCATCGGACTTGCGACGAGCTTCAGATTATCACGAAGTTCGGACAGCACGTTAAATTCTCTCCGCATGTCAAGATACAAAATGTAGCCCCCACTTGCTTGCATCATGCACGGCGGATATATCGCGTGTATCGAAACGTGACGCGAGTAATTTCGGCCGGCGCGATGTAATGACAGATTTGGCCCCTGCGGAATTTTTCGCATGCCTGAAGGAATTGACGGTCCTCATTGTGGTGGAACACCTTTGGACAATCGTGAGATATCTATTGCCGGTGATCAGACAGTTAACGGAGAAGAGGTCGTTACGATGGGTAAGGACTCAGTGATTAATAGTGAAACCGGCTCGTTTGATCGATCCCGCCTTTTCTTTGCAGACGAAACGCTTTTTAGCCTATTTCACTTAGGGCCTCCTGCACGGCATGAATAAGGACAAAAATGAAGGAACGTTAGCCCGACACTTTTCGTTGTATTCGTTAAGGCGGTAAGCGTTAATTATACGGTGACGATTAGAGACGAGATCGAGCGCGCGGACGACCTTGGCGAAAAGAATTATCGTAATTGCTCGCATTATATTCCCAGTGCTTAACGATTTCCCGTTTTTGCCCGCATTCATCCACTGCGACGTGTTAGTACGTATATTACGAATTAATTTGTGAAAAAAAAAAGAAATTATGGGAACGGAGAAGCAAAGCTTTGTAGTACTGTAGTCGCGTTAATAAATGACGATGTGCGATGAACGATCGTCGAGTAGATTGGTTGGTTTACAGAGTTTCGACATGAACACTACATCTCGTATCTGTCAACGGATCGATTTCAAAATTTGCCAGAACGACGCGTAGGTCGGTGACGTCTATCTGTGAAAGCACATTTTTCACGAGAGTTTATCTAGAGTGCAATCGTGATATGTAGGAGCACTCTTTCGGCTCGTAGATTAAAGTACGCATTGTATTCTATCGATCGTTAGGGATATATGAATATGAAGAAAATGACGCAGTGCGGGTGCACCGTACAAAAGCGAATGCGGCGGGAATTCCATTTTAAAGATGACTCTTCGTAGATGGGTTTTTTTTTACAAATTGACAAACCTCTTATCTATTCGACTGTTTAATTTCTCACGGGAACTTTCACCCCTATTTGCCGCAATTCGATCGACTTGCATAAGAAATACACTTGATGTTAGAATCACGCAATAAATGTGAGTAAAAGATTAATAATAATGCGTGGAAGTCAATGTCTTACCAACGTCAGACAAAGTTTCAACACAAATAAAAGCGAACTCGAAGCTGGCAACATTAAAAAAAAAAAGATTTATCGTTATGAGAGAAATATAAAAATAAGAGGTAAAACATTTATAATTTGAGCACCCTTTACGCACACGAGGCAATATTTTAACGTTAGATCCATCCTTTCCACTTTCTCGCGTTAAATCGCCCGTAAAGTGCGAGATTCGCCTTGATATTAAACTGTAAGAAGAAATGATAAATCTGCCGAGATACGTCGCACTAGTAGACAATAGGAAATAATGTCCAGAGCATTTCGAAAGAGCGAAGGAATCAGAACATTATTTTTCACGCAATTTAACTGTACAATAGGAAGAGAAAAGTAGAGGAAGGAAGGAAGAGATAGAGAGAGAGTTTTGTTATTTTGTTATGTTTTTTTTTTAATAGTTTTCGCGTATTATATTGGCTCCCTCTCCAGCTTTGCCTTCCCGCCTTCTCGACACCGGCGATCCGATTTATTTGTTCCATCGGTCAAAATGTAACTCTCACAGCGCAACAATCAAGTGTTATATCGATCTTTTTCAGTTCTTGTTTTACTTCTACTTATTCGGCACGATATTTCTGCTAGTGGATTCGTACGACGGAGCGACGAGGTTGCCTCCGATGAGTAATATGTACTGCACTTGCCATTACTATCAAGTGCATTTACCCGACGAAACGACAGCACTGCAGGCATACAGCGGAAGAACGCTTTCCCCCCCGGCAAGAATCTTGAGACATCGGGAGAGGAAAGACGTGATTCATTTTATAGTTGGCAAAAAGCTCGGTAATAGCGTCGCGGCGAATCAGCGCCGATGGAGTGTCGCTAGTTAGCCTTCTTTTATTCTCTTTCTCGCGAATAACCCCGATGCTCTACGGGGCAGATATCGCATCCAATAATGATCCTCGCGCGCTTTCAGGCTGAAAGGACGTTTCGAGATGGACTTGAAGAAAAAAGGGGGAGAAAATTTCGACCACCGCCGTCGATGAAGCTAGTAGAGTATCCCTCGCGTCGAAGTGACTTCGCTATTAATCATATTTACAAACCGGGCGTGAGGTATTTAGACACATTTGAGCGCGGAGATTCTAGACACGCGTGACAAGATTTACGAAGTAAACCTGAGATATTGACGACTCGATTAAAGGTGTGAGGGCTGTCGTGCAGTTTTTTTCCATCGATCTTCACTCCGAGGCCTATCGCTCGGGAATCGTCACGAGAGAAAAATTGTCCGAGGTTCACGCTGTACACTATTTCAATAAGAGGAATTGAAGAACGGAAGTAAATTTAGATGAAAAGATTGCGCACTCTTGATTGATAATATTGTACATAAGTGATAAAACTGGTTTATGTAATTGTGTTTGTTAGATATCCATATACGACCGAGTGAGATAACTTAAATGAGGCTATTTGAAACTCTGACAATGTACTCCCGTAGCTATGTAACTAATAATTCTTCAGAGCAGTAATTGATTGTCAATCTCCCTTTAATTTACTGTTATTTTATTTTTAGCTACATTGAAGAGAAAACTGACGGAGGTCGCTATTGTCTGTAATATCATATCTCGAGCTAACAATATATAAATGATCCCGTGGAAGGTGGAAATTAATAGATAGTACGGTATAGTAATTCGGGTAACTTTATTTATATACTTTGTTATGTATCTTTAAAAGTACATGGCAAGTTTGCCGCCAGTGTAGATTGTAGTCCGCAGCCGTTAAAGAAACGCCGTGCGGAACCAACTGCGAACGGGGGAGGGAGTAATATTCACGGTCTACCGACGGTCTTGTAGGATTCTTCGTG
The DNA here is from genome assembly GCF_001313825.1 of Dinoponera quadriceps. Classification (NCBI taxonomy): domain Eukaryota; kingdom Metazoa; phylum Arthropoda; class Insecta; order Hymenoptera; family Formicidae; genus Dinoponera; species Dinoponera quadriceps. Next base: position 34,327 of record NW_014563549.1, on the reverse strand, counting down.
GTGTGTAATGTTCGCGGGCCAGTTCAAGAAGAAATCCGTTCAGATGCATTGACGCGAGAGGGATTTAAAGACGGAATGGAAAAACCGATCGTGCGTGTAGCACAGGTGTTCCCCTCCTCGGGGGCTGGAAGTGCCATTTGAACAGACAAGAGACACGCCCGTTTGTCCTTTTCAAAGGGTGAAGCCGCGGACGTATTGTCCGACAAACAGAATCACGACAATTTGCCGCGACGGTTTCTTTGATCGACGCGGGAGATAATTTTATGTCAGGGATTGAAATTCGCTGGGGCTCGCGCGTGTTTTCAACGACGTCACATTTCTTCACGTCGAAGCCGATATCATTTCGGGCTTCATCAGTACAAATGCGCAAAAATGGCCTCTGCATTTAAATTGCACGACAATTCGTGAAATTGGTGACGAGTGAGAAGCGAAATAGGTAAATCTGCGGTGTATGTATAGTAAGAAATATATCAAAATCTATGAACGAAAAAAATATCTTAAACCTACTATTTCAATTTTCTTAATCTTCTCAATAAATGAGAAACAAAAAATAAAGTGCAGTTTATGAAAGTTCCACGATACTTTAGTCCTATTTTTATCAAACAATGAGTCGTTACGATCTCAAGCCATCGTCGCGTCGAGCATCTCATTTATCAATAGTGACGGAAGTGCGATAGTAAAGGGGGAGGGAACATCCCCTTCGCATCTGTTGCGAACGGAAACTTTAATTTACCGAAACTGCGTTGTTTCTTGCCCGTTATGATCAAAACGGGACTTTTGGGAAAATATATAATCAGCACCGGACGCAATTTCATTTTGCACGGGAATGGGATGTAATGAGTAATATTAAGTAAGAAATCCCTGGGTCCTGTTTCTCTTATAAAAAAAGTGGCCGCAATATTTCGTTCTGAAAGTGCTGCCCGGGCTAATCAAGTATTCTTCTTATCTTCTATGAAATATGAAACGAGAGATAAGGGAGGGGGGAGAGGGGGAACACGGAGAGAATACCGGGCAGTGTCGAGACAGGCTCTATTTAGCGAGTTAAATATTCGCGGCGCGTTCCGTCATCGTAAATATCGAGAATTAATATTTCCGCAAACTCACTTAGTCCGCAACGCTCACTACGCTTCCCGCGATGATCAGCCGGGAATTCACTCCGGGATTCACGTAGTATAGTTTTGTAAACTTATCTAACCTCGAGATTCATGATCTACCTGAGCAAATCCCGCGAGTAATATGTATTTGGAAACATTTTGTTTGCATGCAAAGTACGTCGTATGTACGTCGCAAAGTATAGGGGAATAAATTACTAGTTAAAAAAGCAATGAAATGATGTAGACATTACGTAGACGAAATATCAAAGATTTTATGATTTTGGCGAAAAGCACTTCTTTTCTCTTTTTATTTTAATTTTACCCACTGTGCGCCGTTATGAAATATCGCAGACGATGTAATGTCTAAAATCGGGGTGTAAGATGTCATTAAAGATGTCTTATGTCCCGACATATTTTAGACATTGTGTTATCGGGGATAACTGAACTGAGAATTAGAACTGAGAAGCGCATGTATCTCACAGAATGGAAGAAACCGTCGATATCGTGATGTAGAAACGATATTATATCCTACAACTTATATCAATTACAACAAATGCATCGCATAACTATTTTTAACTCTATAGACTTTACTTTAGAAAGAGAAGGGAAAATGTTAAACCTTCATCCCATGATTTTACCGTAGCTCACTGCATTACAAAAAACTACTGATTTAATTTAAAATATATTCACAGGAAGAGGTGTGTGATATATCACACGTGAGCAAATTTTGTTTAACGAGCGAACTTTTAATAACCTAGCAAACACCAACTAATAATAACATTAACGTTATAATTTCCCACTCAACAACATAAATGCAATAAAACGCGCGTGTTATGTAACATTGTTACGTCGGAAATTGTAACATTGATGTTATGTTACTGTTAGCTTGTGTTTGCTGAGAATTAATTAACGCACTGTAGTAATTAATGCGCATCCGTGATATGCTACGAGGAGAAGCCGCCGATTGCGAGGGCGCGTCCGAGGTATATCAAAGTGTCTCGAAACGATCTCCCAGCGGTGTCATGCGTGGACCTAAGTCTGATATTGATTCAACGACGTTGAATCCGCCGAATGACACGCTCATTAATTGTGCGTGATGTGCGCAATGTACTCGTAGTCACTCGTGATAAAAGTTAAATCAGCGGTCCGACGGTAAAGTCTCTCCGGCAATAAACGTCACGATGTAATATACGGTTACAACAACTGCATATAGCACCCGGTTTACTACACATAAAGCAATATCGAGTAAAATGACGAACGTAAGCTTCGAGAGAGCGGGACAACATACGCGCTAACAACATATTATTTCACGTAACAAAACGAAAGCAACGCAGCCCGCCGACGAAATATGGCGAAACGGACAATGTAACAATTACGGGGAGCGGCATAAACAACCTGTAAACAATGCGTAACAAAATGGAAAGTGGAAGTTTATTTACCGAATAAAATAACAATAGTTCGCTCACGCACACACACACATATACACACGCACGTCCGATCGCGCGCACACTAGTTAATAGAAATGAATTCTGTCACAGTGAGCGTTTTGCCCTAGAAACATCCGATTAAAAATGTAAAATCGTACCGGCTGTACCACCATAATTTCTCGTTTCCCCGACAGCTTTGCGTCGAAACTTATTTCACCATCGATTACTTTAATGCGTTCCGGGTGATAATGAGCGAAATAATTTATTGCTCTCATACTTGGCGAATTGCATCAGTCGCCACCGAGGGTCAAACTTTCGAGGACCTTGGTCGTGCGTGGTAAATGGTGTGGACAGTCTGCGGGCGAGGGTGACATAATCTGACCCCCCTTCCGGTGTCCTTGGGCACGCTAAATTATCGGATGCCGATCGATATATTAAATCTCGAAAATTTCAATGAATTTCGTGCCAAATCGACGTGAGCAAAAAGAAGCTCGCGGAGTGGGCGGCTGGTTCCTCTTTTTCTGCAATTTGTTTTCTGCAATTTCGGAGGTTTCTCGACAGAGAATTGCTTTTGTTCGAATTATATAGGGGACATACAATGTGGAACACGATTGTAAAGGAAAAAGCGAGAGAGATTCTCTTGGAAGTTACAGTCACGAGGTCTGATACATGTTACTGTCCTATTTAACTTCGAAGCGAGTTGGAAGATTATACAGTCTGACGGAGAGAGAGAGAGAGAGTTTCCTCTCGCCCCCGGTATTCGGACACGAGGACGAATAAACGATCAAACCGGTCGTGTGATAGCGCGATCTTGCATCTTGGAATAAACCTAATGAACCGTCCGATCGAAATAAATTGCCCCGATATCGAGTGTCGATATCGATACTACTGCCGAGCCCCGTCCGTCGTTGTGTGTCCTTTGGAACAATATGCACCGGAATATTTGGAATATTTGCATGCGATGATCGTTGCGTCCTATTGGGTGAACGACGCGGCGTGCTCTCTCTTTCTCTCTCTCTCTCTCTCTCTCTCTCTCTCGGGGGGTTGAAGTTAAGGGCTGGATGCGTGGTGGATGGGCGCGCGTGGTCCGTGATAGCGAAGGCCGGAGCGCGCTCCGCGGCCGTCACTTGTCCACGGTCTCCCGAGTGGAGAGCACTTTTCACCTCGTTCTCTCCCGGTTCTATCTCACGGGGTTGTCTCTCTCCCATGCGCGCGCGAGAGAGAGAGAGAGAGAGAACGAGCGGGTCCGATCTTCGATCGGAGCGTAGAACAAACCCCTCCGTTATCAGAGTGACAATTGCCTCCTCGTGGTAAACAATGGGCGAGCTCGCGCGCCTATCCAACGTTCGCGCGCGATTCGACTCGACGCGGACGACGGGACGACAGGGCACCTTCCATGCGCGTAGCGTGACGAGGATTTAATTCGCTGACATCTCGACATCTCGAAGTGCGACTGATCATGACTGTCAAGAGAAGAAGAGACGAGCCGCTTCCTCGTCCAGGCAGGAGAGCCCCGCGAAATCCCGCACGGTGAACGGATGATTCGAACGGCGTTCGACGGATACCCTGAGACGAAGTTAATCGGGCTCGATCGGGCTGAAAAACGCGCACGGAAAGCATGGAAATCTCGGGTCGATACCTCGTGTCGATCGATAACATCACGGAGCTGATGAACCTGAGCGAGCCCGAGTACTTGAGAACGGTATGGGGCCCGAAATATCTGCCGCTGACGCTCGTGTTGCCGATCACCTTCGTGTACGTCGCGATCTTCGTCACCGGTGTGTTCGGCAACGTCGTCACCTGCATCGTCATCAGGCGTAACCCTGCCATGCAGACCGCCACGAATTATTATCTGTTCAACTTGGCGGTGTCCGACCTGCTTCTGTTGATTCTCGGTGAGTCGGCCGGATTTCTCGGACGGCGTCTTCCTGCCGGGATCAATCTCGCGATCTTGTGTTCCGCTGCAGCTCAGGATGTTTGACGGAATCTCGCGTCGTGAGTGATCAGGATCAGCGTAATTAAGATTAGCCTCTCTGGCGCTTTACTCGAGAGCGCGGATGCAATTCAATTTGTTCAAATGGATTCAATCTATTTGAGTAATTTTAATGCTGTTTTCGTCGCAAACTCGCAGTCGTGTAATTAAAATTGCAACACGTCTCACGCGTTTAACGCGAAAAGGTGTTCAAATTCGCCCGAGCGTTCAAGGAGTTGTAGCAGTATTCGTTGAACCGTGGCGTTCTATTGAATCTTTCTCGCAAAACGCTGTTTCATGGTATTTTCATAATCTTTTCCGGCTTGATATTCTCGATATTCTGACCGCAAAGTATTACGTGTGTAAATTAATTCGATTTTGCTACCAAACATCCAGATTTATATATCAGTGGAAGGTGTACAATTTTAATTATCGATATCATTTCTGTTATTACCAATAATTTTGCGCTATCTGTCGAATTCTATCGCGATTGAAACCTGGCCATTTTGAATTAATAAAATCGTCGATAGATTTTCGAACGTCTTCTGTTGTTTTCAAATGTGTGCTAATGAAGTAACGTTGCAACGGCCGAAACAGGTAAAAATGTGAAGGTCTGAAAAATAAGCCGAATACGACTTGCCAGTCCATATTAAAAATAGCTTCTTTTATTCCTTTCGCCACGTGGGGTCGAGCGTGAGGTCGAGCATATCATTTGTTGTCGTGGAGCACATCTTCTCGAAATCTTCTCGAAATCGCTACCATTTTTTTACAAGTTACATCACTCACTGCACCTCCACCAAGAGCCGAATAAATCACTTTTGTGGTTTCAGTAATATATGTTTGCACTTGAAGTACAAAACGAATGCAAACGAATTGCCGAATATGCATTTTATCGTGATAGCAATACAGTTCTTTCTTATTTTCTGAGATTATTATTGACCGTTCCGCGATTTTACATGATTTTTTGTAAATATATTTTTACATGATGTTTTGTAAATATAAGTGGCAGCTCTTTAAAACCATAGTTGAAAAATATTTAGATTTAAAGCTCGTTTTTTTAAATATACGAATAAAACCAAAGGCATCGAATTGATTTACACACGCGGAAAAAAAGTTTGATTGAATTTCGCCAGGCAGTGAACGAACCGAACGCATTTTAGTTGAAAGAAACAGAATTTCTGTTTATAAGAACCGAGTTTGGGTCATATCAATAACCAGAAATTCTGTTTCCTTTAACCAAAACGCGTTTGATTTGTTCATTGCAGGTAAATTCGACCAAACTCTTTTTCCCATGCACCTAACAAATCGATCAAATTACCACTGCGTAATCTCGTGTTCGATAAATGTTCCACCTGTAAAAGTACATCACGGCTCTGCGACGGATAACTTAGATATTTAAATGAATTACGGTACGTGTCGCTCGAAACATTCTTCCTCCTCGACAATTTTCTCTCCCTCCCGGCTTAATTCCGTGTTATACTCGGGCGCTCGATTTGTCGGCGAGTTGCTGCTGCTTCACACGGTCTGACTTATCTCATTTCGTTCTACTTGACACCGTCTACGTACGTCTAGCTAGAACAATATCCGCGGAAACGTGACTCCCGTTGGCATTCGATCCAGCAGTCTTAGCCTCCAATCAAGTTTCCCGCCGCGCTTTGTTTCGCGCCAGCCAGCCATTTCGCCCGCTCGCGTGAAAATTCGCATAATTCGCAATTACATTTTAACAAATATACCGCGCCGTTGTCATTTTCGATCGGCTCATCCGCGAGTTTCGTGCGAAAGAACGATCGTTATTTACGCGTGCAATTCGCTCGATCGCTCGAAACACGCACACCGAGTCTTCGATAGCGGCGAACAAAGAAAAGGCGTAGAAAGAAAGAAAGAAAAAGAAAATATGTTGCGTGTGAATAAAACACCGATGATAATAATAGCGAACGTTATATTCCGCGTGTGCGGTGCCGCGTTTGATTTTAGATACGTTCTCGCCATTGTTTCTGCCGCTTTGACCGTAATAATTATATGCGTAATGAGTTCGCATTAACCGGCGACGATTAATTTAATCAGCTGTGGATATTGTCGCGGTCAAAATGCCCGCGCCTTGGCCGCCCGAAGAATAGTGACATATGTCGCCGCGAAACAAAGTTACTGTAACCTAACTATTGCATTGTCTGCTCGCGCAAGCGATAATCATCGTCATAGTGAATCCACGCCACGTACGCGATAATGAAGGTATACGAAGCGCTCCGCGCTCTCTATTCATCGTCGGTTAATTGTTCGACTGAAGGGCGGCGTTGCGTGTCAAGGGATAATTTCCATATTTTTAATTTTCGCGATAACTTATGTACGTGGAGACGTCGTTCGTAAACAACAACGCGTGTAAACACACGGCGGTATTTTTCCTTGACGTTTAACGTGCCGGGCACACGCGCCGGATTTATCAAAGCATATTTCCCGGTGAATGAATAGATTATTTATCGCTCCCTATTGCGACAATGGAGATCGCAAACTGCAAGAACCTCGACCACTAGTGACCGTTTGAACGCTCGCTCTCGGGAGACCGATAATCGTATTTCTTCATCATCGTGCTCTCGGTAGAAAACTCTCGCGATTAATCAGATGGTATTTTCCCGGCGTGTGTTAGAGAGAGAAAACGTACACACGACACTTTTCAGCAGATCTCAGACGTCGGCATTTTGTCACGACGTGGCTTTTTCCCATCTGTAAATAAATATGTGCGCGAAATATCTTCGGTGTTAATATTTATCTTCCGCTCGCGTTTTTCATGATTCCGGCGTGTCGTCTTGAATAATCCGTCTGTCAGGATCACGGGCGTGATTAACGACGAAACGTTCGGATATCGCTCTGCGGGCAGCCGTGACTTAATGAATACGTAAATATAGCAAGGGGACGTTTAACCGTATACAATACTTTCTGATTTCTCTCGGGTAATGAAAGCACGTGAATATATTTTCGGGAAGAAAAAGATCATATGTGAAACTTGCCTATATATGATTATATATAATCACACATGTTCACAAAGAAAAAATATTGTTGCTTACAAATTTTATGCAAATACAATCGAAGTAAATGCTTCTAGCTGCTTGTGCTTCTGATAGCACATGATATCGACATTTGATTAAACGATATAACATAATTTTTTTTTCGTATAGACATATATGATCGTATATGTAGCCGCATATATAGGCAAAATTCATATATGATTTTATATAATTATATATAATCATGTATAATCATTTTCCCGGGTTTCTGGTCCCGCTTTTATCTCCATCAATTTTTAATCATGGGGAAAGTCTTGTCGCTTCCCATTTTCGTAATTTCCTTTAATTTTTGAATAAATCATTTTGTCACGCCATCGCCATGTGTACCGATATTTATATTTCACAAATTATGACGCTACGAGGTGCATCGTGGGATGAAGAACGAAAGCTCCACGTGTGTCAATTTTACAAATATGATTTTGCGATTAAACATCCGGATGACGCTTAACACATCGCTTAACACATCGTACGTTATTGCAAATAAATTATTAATATTATATCGAAAATTAATAATATGTAAAAATAATTGAGTAAACAATTGCTTTTATCCTCGGTAGCTGCAATTTTCGCAACGTATCTTACATTGCCGCATAAATTACGCCGATATTTCCAGCTTATGCATTTGCAGTACCGCCTTTAATAATAAGCGGAATCTGTGTCTGATAGGTTAACAGGAATGATTAACGACTGAACGGATATTGCAAGACCATTATTTAATGTTGTATAGACACACACGAGAATATCGCGAGATCAATATCGCTTACCACTTTCGCAAATATAATCCCTGAAATGTCTTACTGTAAGCGAATTTTTCAGTGGAGATATTTTCACTTTATAAATTCTGACACTAGGATATCCCTTAGCGATGAACGATCTCTGTCTGTCAAGAATTAATTGGCAAGGAAACATTTGGGATATGGATATCGAAAGATTATCACTCGATAAGAGTGCTCCAACGTAGTCGGAGCAAGATATCGTCTCCAGCCTTTGTGAAACGTCTGCGAGATTTAAGATACGCGTACGAAGCGATTCTTTTCTTCTTTGTCGCGCAATCGACGCTGATATTTTCATCTCATAATTGCCTGTGAGGTAATATCCATCCAATAAAGCACGAGAGATCGCGGATGAGTGATATAAATGTGTATTGCAATTAAAGTCACCCGGCAATATCGCTTGAATCTAATGTCCTTCGTTTCTTTTTTCATCGTCAAATGACGTCGAACGTTGTCTTTCACTCTCGAAAGACAGCAGCTGTTCTTCGAAGTTTCGAGCTCCCGGCTCGTACTTAATGCAACCGGCGTATCTCGCGGCTGTGCGCGATTGTTTGGTCTTACTTGACATGCCGTTTGCCTTCGTATATCGTAAATTTATCAATTATATGGCCAACGGCACGCCTGATCGATGTGAGCATTCTGCCTTCATTCTTTTGAATCGCACTCTCTTCGTCTCTTATTCTCTCCGTCATGAGTGAAAACGTTTGCGAAAAGTCATTTTATTTCTTCTCATTTTGCTCGTCGAGCGCATTAGCGATATTGATTAATAATATCTGTTATATGTTTAATAATTAATTATTATTTAAACATAAAATTTGATATTTTTTTTACCGTTTTTTTAAAATATTTTCTTTCCTTCTTACAAACGGAATCAGATAGTTCTCTCTCTCTTTCTCTCTCTCTCTTCCTTTTTCTCTTTCTTTATCTTTGTTATTTGTTTCTTCTTCGTAAACATGGAAAAGGTTACTACGACAAAGAATTTGAATTTTCGTGTCAAGTATTTGAATTAAACATTTTCCAGATTATATCGCGATATTATCAACGGGCTAATTTAAAGGAGGAAAACTTTTTTAATGATTCCGGGAACAGCAGTTAGAATGATATCTCTGGATAGCCGTCGCGGGGGGATTAAGAATCGGGTCATATGTAATTCGCGTATCTGCGCACCTTGGAATACGCAAATGCCGCGGAGGTTTCGTAACGACGGCAGAAAGTGGCGAGAGAAAAACGACTTCGCGAAAAGACTTGTTTCTCACCTAAATTCAAATGGTGTTCGCATATGTATATGTCGGATATTTGTGATCTAGCATTGTTAATAACGCTTGTTGGGCATGTTCGTTGGAACATTTCGTGCTTCTGGTATATAAGATGGTGTTTCGCATCTCCATTTCCCTTTTCCTTTTTTCTGAGAAATATAGTTTTCCCGCCTGTTTATTCTGCTGCTACTACTACTGTTTATAAATTGCAAAAATGTCTGTACTCAAAATTCTGCACCTCAATAAATTTCATATTTAAGAAGACCTTTGAGCAATCTATGCTCCATTGTTTCTAGATAATGCATTTGGGGTATCTGGAGCGCGTTATATATTACGTATCGTAGTTCCTTTTCGTCGATTATATTTCAGATTCTCAAGAAAACGTGCGGAAAAGTTAAGGCGCTGCGTACCCGATAGTATACTCCCTCGTGAGAAAAACTTCGATCTCACGATTGTAATATCGCGAGAAACTTCTTTTATTGCGGCAGCGTTTCCTGTGCGGGGGAAGGGAGAATTCTTAAAATTAAAACAATTAATTGAAAACTTAATTAAAAGACAACGGGAAAATATGTTTGTTCTGCGCCGGTAGAAAATTATAGTTAGTTTCGGCGCCAAACATATTTTATAGTAGCAACAACATGCATGTAAAATTATTATCATTGACGTTATAATAACTTTTATTAGAAAAATGGTTCCCCTGACTATTTTGATAGTTAAAGGGTACATTTAGCACCGAAACTAACTATAATTTTCTACCGGTATGTGCATACGCGAGAGGACATACAAATATCGTCTCTACTTCGTTCGTAGACACGATATTTCTCCTGTAATATCTCCCGGAAGCAATATTGAGTAGTATGAAAGAATACATAATGTAACCGACATGAACATCGGGTGCTTCGTTCATATCGTTAAATTTACAAGGAGAGTTACATTTATACTGTTGCACGGTTGCTGGTCCTTGAGCAACCTCCGTACGTTTCCCAACTTCCCAAGTACGAGCCTTTTGATGTGCGTTATTAACGATGTCCGATACGAACCTCATTAATGAGCCTACTGAAAGCCAATGTCTATGCGGGAACACGTCCTATCTCGCATGATTCGCGGATTCGTCACGTACTCGACGTTAACCGCGAGTTAATGGGTTTTGTGACGTTCGAAGTAGGGATAAAACGGACGACTCCGCTCCGTATGGTCGCCGATGCAATCCCGTTGGACCGCGCGATTAATTACCGATCTACTGCGATCTTGTAACGTAACGTTCGTTCGGGAGTATTTCCGGTGATTGAATGAAACCCGATGAGACCAGCATGTTCCTACGCAATCCGCACGGATTCGAACGTAAGGGATATTATTTGCTTTCATTTTTGCTTTCTTCCCCTTTTGTAATTCGGAGAATCGCTGAATTAGAACATTTCTTCCTCGAAGTACAATACGTATCAGGAATTCTCAGAGGGAACAAAGTTAAATAATTCGGGAAAGAAGTATTGAATGAAAGTACACGTGGCGCAGAAGAAGCTTGAAACGTTTTCAAATAAGAAGAAACTTCTAATGTATTACCGCCAATTAAAAATTTCCAGAACTTTGAACTTATCGCATCTTGAATTTTGTTCTCATTCGGAATCACAATTTTTTAACATCGTGGAATATACATAATTATTCTTCGCATGCTATATATAATAACATTCAACGAGAGTTTGTGGATTCTACACGTTTCTCGCGGTATTCTCGCTAAAGACTAACGATCGATAAAAAATGCGTCGCTAATGGTCGTTAATGGTCGTATATTTACATATCGTGCTTATACGGCGTACTAGAATTTAACTGAGGCTTTAACGGTACGACGTCGAATTATGGTCGATGAGAACCAATACTTTTACCGTCAAATCGTTGCGCAACTTTAAGATGCTGGATGCGTTTTAACGAAACTCGATATAATACAGGCATCGGGGTAAGTCGTTAAATAAAACGGCGCCTTCGCGCTATGTACCTTGCGTGATTTATGAAAGTGTTTTATATCTTTGCGACCCGTAAATATATCCCGGCAGGATATCAATGTGCGAAGCAAACATGAAATTTAGCTAACAGCGTTAAACAATGCATATTAAATAGGTATTATTTCGTGCGGCTCGCCGACGGTATTAGCTAGAAGCGCGGAAAATTATACCCCGACGAAAATAAACGTATTACCGCGCGCGTCTTACCGTATGCGTCGTATATTAATCTGCCGTATTAGATCCTTCCGTACGAATTGGCTTCATATTCTCTGCTAAACTATGCGAGAAGCGCCAAGATTAATATATATAATAGAAGAGAAAAACGTTATTGCGTTCCTCTTTACGATTTTTTAAATGGATCGTTCTACATTCGGAAGAATGGCGAAAGAGAAAGAGAGTTTCTCCACAATCTCGTTTCATACAAATAATTTCAAGACACGATTCATGTGTGATAATCCTGTTTAGCGTATTAAAGCGTTCACTGTTTATAAACATTATCGCAAAATCGATACCCGACGTTTCGTGTACGTGAGACAATCTAAGGTTACACATCAATCATCACAAAAATAACGTAAATCTGGAGATATCATTTTGTGGCTGGCATGCAAGAAAAGAAAATATAAGAAGCATTTGCATATGCGCTGTGTCGCCGAGCACACAAATAACGCTTATGAAAGCCGGTTTATGAAATAATTTGCGGTGACGGGTAATCGCTGCACCGCTCGTGTAAACACGATTAATATCGAAAATTCATTCGTTCGGCTGTTGTCGCGCGTGAAAAAGCGTGCTGTGAAGCTTCCACCCTACACCCTGCGGCATCCAGATTTTTCTTTTCTTTACCTTCTTCTTGTTTTTTTTTTTCAACGTTTCGGATAGTAATGATGACGCCGAATAGATACGTTCGTCTTTAAATCTTAAATTGGAACAAACTCCATTTCTCATACGTTTTATTTTGTGAAAATTTTGACGGTTGCTACACACGCCGATATATAAATCAGTTACGAGGCAGACAGATGTAACTAAAGCGTAAATCCTTGGTGGGAGTTTCGAGAACTTATCTCCGCGCGCACATCTCGAAATTAAAGTCGGTGCGGCCATATATTTCGAGCGGCGAAAGTGATTCATATGGGTGATTTATATTTATTTCTTCAAAGCGCAAACTGCGTAACGCGGATTATTCTGATATTACGCACGGCAATTAATGATCGATCGTAAAGGGGCTCTCTTTGCGCAAATCACATCGTAACAATCGGATCTCTGATCTCCCGTCAGCTCGCGTTTCGTTTATGCGCGTTTCATCGTGATCATTTATAATTATACTTGTCCACTTGCTGGCCTTTAGTGAACAATCTAATGTCGCTTAGGCGCTTTGCTTTCGTGTTACTCTGTAGTTCTCCGTTTGTAACTTGCGGATAGTCCGTACGCTCTTTGTAACCTCGACGAATGTAATTGATGCACCACCAAAGAAAGGCCCATAAGACAAATGCAACGTCGAACGTTGGCGCAATCAATTATTTCGTCGGTTCCTTTCAGCTATGTTTGAGCTTTGCTGGGAATGCGACATTGCTTTTTGCAAAATTGTAACCTCGAGCTGAATAGAAATGGAACCTGAATTAAACATTAAACAATCCCTTCTCATTGATAATCTCGTTATGTTTGTCGGTGCGTCCGTGTCCGCAAATTTGTGGGCAAGGTTGTTACGTGCGACGGTTGAATCGGAGCTGATTAAAGTAAAATTAATCCGCGATTTACATACGCACAATTGACATTTTCTCTATTTTTGCAGGACTGCCGAATGAATTGAGCGTGTTTTGGCAGCAGTATCCATGGAAGCTCGGAGTGGGCTTATGCAAAATACGAGCGTACGTCTCAGAGATGTGAGTTCAGGCTGCGGATATATTATTAAACAAAACCGAACGGAACGTATGTAAAAATAGAGAAACGGGATCAGTAATTTAATATTATAGCATATATCTGAAATTGTAGATTTCAACGCGTAAGATAATCCTTAATTTAGAATTATGATTGGTAAAGATTAGTTTTGCACAGTTTCAATAAACTGTGATATTTATTCTTCTTTTTTTGCAATAAACGGAGAACGATGTGAGAAAAAGTTATACGTGCTTTTTTTGTAACTTTTCCCGGAGAATTTGTTGACTTAATCAGTTTTCTTCTACAGTCAATATAAAATTTAATAATTTGTTTATAACAATTTGTTGCAAATTGATTTTTGTTTAGCCATGGGCTTTAATGAGTTAATCCAATACACATGGTATTCTGTTTTATAAACGCTCTATATAATAATAGCTTTCATTACGAAATCTTATTTATTCTATAGTAAGCAAGAGTTGCGATTTTGATAAAAATAATTTCGAAGAAATTCGTAGATACAGCTCGACAAAGTGATAAAAAAAATCAACCGTTGCTCTCTTCTATTTAAAACGACTTTGAGAAATGTTTCCCGGGTTATTACCAAGACTATTCTGACTCTGATTTTCGGATTCAGCATGTGAAATTGTACAAAAGGTGTATCCAACAATCCTTGCGTGCTCTCTAAATAGTTTGAAATGCATACCCTTCTTAGTGTTTTCGTATTTTATGTTTTCGTTGCGCACGAATTGTGAGTCGACAGCAATGAAAAAGCACGAGCGCGCGAAATACAAATGGGTATGTTAGTTATAAGATACGTCGCATTTTATTGCGGACAATTAAGCTCAAAAGTGTACGAGAAAAGGACGAGCAGGTACATATATATATGCTAAAGTAACGGTGGAATAAATTAGCATATTCCACGAAGAAGTCTCAAAGCTGTTAAATAAAAGTAGTTATCCCCGAAACGTATTTCATTACTTTGCATTTAGGTTACATGTAAGACTTTCGTTTCGCAACTTTAAAGAGAGATTGAGGAAGAGAATAACGAGAACTTGATACGCTGCAATTATGCTTATAAAAAGTGCGAACTCGCTTTAAAAGAATCTTCTACCGGGGAGCTTCTTGCGTTTTTCATTGTCGCGAAGCTATTTCTGTCGCGAGAGAGAAGCTGAGCGCGACGGTAAAATTTAGAAACGCGTATCAGTCGTGAACCGCAAGAACCCACGGAAACTCGCGGAAAGCGAGAACAAAGACGTCTGATGCGAGCACGTCGCGAGACACTCGCTATTGATTAACGATATTCCCGTTTTCAAGATGCTGACGAACTTCACGAACACCTCGCGCGATATAATCAGTTTGTATATTTTTTCAAGGTCGTCTTACGTGTCGGTGTTAACAATAGTGGTGTTCTCGCTGGAGAGGTACCTAGCGATATGCCACCCCCTACATTTGTACGCGATGAGCGGCCTGAAACGACCTGTACGATTCATCCTAGGCGCTTGGCTGCTGGCACTCATCTTCGCTCTGCCTTTCGCCGTTTACACCACCGTCAATTACGTCGAGTACCCGCCAAGTGAGTGCGTCTCTGCGTTAATAGCCGATATATACTCTCGGCCGAAGAGTACTCGTGATAAGCGATATAAGTGCTATAAATGGGATTTTCCGCGAGGATTGATTTAAGTACCAATGGCGTGACACACACATACACGCGCGCGCCCGCGTGCCCGAAAGATTCGTAATGACCCACCGGTGGTTCAATAATAATCGGAGTCGGTGATTCCAAGAGGATCGTTTAAAGATCTGTTGTCATACACATAAACTAGAAAAGAAATGTCTAATATTCTATACTATACTTTATTTGTGTGTGTGTTTTGAAATAATTATAATTATATATAATAATTTAAAGAAATAATTGTACATAATAATAATTAATAATAAAAATATTTAGTTTTAGTTTTATTTTCGAAAAATTTCTAAATTATCGACCATTATATTGTTTCCTATAAGTATATTATTCGATTATTTAATAATCGTCGCTTTCTTAAAAGTTTAGCGATAAACGTTTGCGTTTTAAGAAATGTCAAACATGTAAGAAGGTAAGTAAACGAATGGAATTGGCTCTTGGCGAAGGATTAGTTTGCCGTTTCCGCTACTCTATCAAAGGAGTAAGCCGGTGACGATTTGTTGACGTCTAGAAATTATTTGAGGAAGAACGCTGAGTAATTTCACGAATACAACGAGCTCGCCGTCCACGTATAATTATGGCAAGCCTATTTATTCATTATGAATACACTCACTTTAATTAAGGTTGCGTTTTACTTAACTTTGCAGATCTCGTTAATTCACTATCGGTTTCTCCGGTAAGCAAGCAGACTTAATTAAAAAAAAGAAAAGTAATTTTAAGTAGATTGTCGCAAAATGTTTAATTATGTCAATTGAGTTCAGTTATTATCTGTATAGAAAAATTAATCAGAGAGAGAAAGAGAGAGAGAGAGTGAATGTTAAATTAAATAAAGATTAGCATAAAAAGCAATAACAATTTCCGCGGTTTTAAGTTTCTTGTAAAAGCAATGCTTAACTTTGAATCCAAAAAATATTCATATCTGAGTTTAAACCATTAATGATTCGCGCTGTTACCACTGTCTTTCATCTAATAATCAATATTCAAGGCAATGTTTTGGGATACTGTACTGTCGCAATGATTGAAGTTATCGCGAAGTCTCAAGGGGTGACAGACAAAGTAATCGGGATCGATGTACGCTGAGATAAAGATAAAGGGCGAAACGTCTCTTAAGACAGCCTTCTAATGAAAGAAAAGTACTTAATCATTAATTATAGTGCGAAATCTTTCCGAGGAAATTTGTGCAATCTGTGTGAGAAAATGACAGTAAAAATAAAAAAAAAAGAAAACAGAGAAAAATACTCTTCACAGAGAATTCGTGCGCTCATATCTTGCGATGCCGCGAACGAAACAATTATTTCGTCGGGACCGTTCCTACCGTGAATGAACATTTGAATGAACACTGGAATAAATATTGAGCTTCGTATATTGAGGAAATTGCTTCTTCGGTATTGAGCCACGATGGCGCGTGACGTGGAGCATTTCTGCGACTGCATTTCTGTAAATATGTACCAAATGGATCGTTTTGCAATAGATTTTCGATCGCGCATCAGTGCGAGATCGGTATCTCTAGTTTACTTCACGACACCACATGCATTTTACAATTCTTGCGTGGCAAAAAGCTGAATTAGGAAAAATCGATGAGAATTCGCTTTGCATGAATATGAACCCTCCGCGGCCGCGCAATCGGAGGTCTTAAATTGCTGAAATCCATTTTTGCCTTTTATTTCGCCTATATTCGTCTGCATTTAAGTAAATTTAATTCCGATAAACGAACGACGTTTTAACCGGATCTACGTCACGTTCAAAGCTGCTTATCCTGCTTCTTACCGCAGGCGAGCCGCGAATTAACAGAACTTAATTAAAGCACGCCGAAGCGGATATTTCTTTCCACTTTGTTTTCTTTCTCTCTCTCTCTCTCTCTCTCTCTCTCGTCGTTATATGTTGCATCGCCGCTAAGAAGGACCTCCGAAAGAAGAGAAAAATGAAACGAATCGAGAGAGAGAGAGAGAGAGAGAGAGAGAGAAAGAGGGAGAAATCGATGAGGGGAACATATTTCGCGAGATTACGGATTCCGAGACATGTCGTGCGCGCAACAACTTCATAATATCGGACGCGGGTGCAGTTCGGAAATTCAATGAGAAACGGGCGCGGCGTATGACGATAATACTAATGCGCGCATGCATCTGCAATTACATCGCACGTAGAGGAAACCACGGTAGCGGGTATCAAGGTGACGATAACGCTTGTTATTGTGAGTCGCGGGAGGACAACGCCCGAGATCCGCGAGATTCGCGGCTGTCATCGGGACGCATCGCGCGAGAAAAAATTTACCCGCGCGCGGGGAATACGCAAAGGCGAGAAGTGCGTTTAACCGCCTCCCTGCACGGAGAATTTTGCGAACGTGATTTGCGCGCGATTTTCGCACTAACGGGGGCGGCTTTGCTCCCATTATAATTCGTCTGAATGACGCCAATAAATCTGCGTCATATTGCGTTAATGCCGCGCGATTGCGAGCGTCACTTGATAGTGACGCGACTGTTGGAACATAAAAGCGGTGAAAAAATCATGGTGATCGATGATGATGCGCGGAACACATCGTTCTAAATGCGGCCTCGGCATACATTCCGCTCCGGTAACATTTAGCGCGCATTTTCGCGCAAATTGCGCGAAAGGCGTGTTACCACTGCAGCCAGCGTTCGCCGAGTGCAACGTGCATTATATACAGTACATATATGGGATTTAATTTTCATCACGAACTTCACTAATATGCCGGAGCAAGTCCGACTTAAATTACAACGATTCATAATCCTAATGTCGCGCCTGATGTGCGCCGTTACGCGCACGTCACGGCGCGTTTATATGTTAATTTCGCGTTTTGCACCCAACGTAATCAGAAGACAGTTGGACGTAAAATGCAAAGTGAAGCGGGCGGTAATGAATTTTTTACGCAATTCACAGCGAGGTGATTAAAAAAACTTTCTCTGCCCCCCCCCCCCCTCTCTCTCTCTCTCTCTCTTTCTCTTTTTCTCTCCTTATTTTGGGATAAACCTCGAACTCGAACTTGCACACAGTCGTGGGTGTTCGAGTGAAATTCATTAAAAAAATTTTTGCCGATAACTCCTTTGTCGACATTTTTTGCGGAATATTTATATATTTTGCGAATTTCGCCGCGTGACAACTTTTTCAATCTCCGCTGTGTACTACCCATGTGATCATAAAATGTACGAATTATTGGGTAAAATTGCATATTCGGCAGAATCGCGGATAAAGTTATAAATATATTTCACACATAGCGCACAAGCGGATAAGTACTATCCAAATGCGGATTAATCGGTTAGAAAATGTAACAGAACCCTCGTGCCGATGGGATCTAAAGCTTTCAATCTGACAACTGCAATATGCAGCTGAAATTCCATTTGCGGTGGAATTTATATTTCGATAAATTTGATTAATAAAGCTAGGACATTCCGTCAGATCCGTCGGATTCAAAAATTACATTAATAACACTGACTTGTCGGCCACAAACTCTTTTAATTAACCGTAAAAACCCGTGCGAAACGCGAGATCTACAAAAAGATAGAAGATAAAAAGAAGATATCGTTGTCTGTTCAAAGTTCACTTTTTGTCGAAACCACGAATATTTTCATTTAAACGCATCGTCGTGTAATTTCGTTCACACGTTTGCTCGTCGAGCACTCGTAGCGCGTGAAGCTCTCTTACTATACAATGACAACTCGACGTCACTTCGATAAATCGGCACGTTACATATTTCGCGAGAGAAGACCCCATCAATTTTTCTCGAACAGCTCGTTCGTTGTAAAGCTTACGTTATAAGGACAAGAACGATTTCAACGTTGGAAGTTAAGAAGTATTCCTCGCATTTGTTCCCAGGATCTGGCCGCTATTCCGAAGAGTCGGCGATGTGTGCCATGCTCCTGCCCAACATGCCCAAGTTCCCGCTTTACGAGCTCAGTTGCCTCATATTCTTCCTCGTGCCGATGCTGTCCATAGCAGTGCTTTACGTGAGAATGGGCCTCCGAATACAAAGCAACGGCCTCGGTCGCAGCATCGAGGGTTCCGTTCACGGAGAAACGAGGCAGGCTCAATCTCGAAAAGCCATCATCCGAATGCTCAGTAAATTTCCGTCTTTTCGGATTAGGCGTACAGATACGCACACACAGACACCAATGGGCGCACCGACCGTCCACGCAACTCATAACGCGTCCTATCGAATTTATCGCACTGCTCGACGACATTTTTATTTCGATCACACTTCGTTTTATACCCTCCCAGACTGGCAACATTTTATTTTATATCGTTGTGCGTTATAAATAGAACATAATGGAGTTTTTTTTATCACCGCTGACTCGTTTCTTTGTTGCTGTTGTTCACAGAATGAAATTATATGAAATTAAACGGTCGATTTTTTTTTGAAGACTCATCGCGAAGATGGTGGTTGAATTATTCTTCAAACAAAATAGTGCTTCCAAACCACATGGCATTTCAATCACCTTAAGTAGTCAATATCAGTCACCTTAAAAGTGATGTTTATTAAATTAACCGTGTAATAATAATAATTTATAATTGATTGCGTTATAGAAAGACAAATTGGATAATCGAAGTTTCGCGATTGGGAAATTCGAAAACTTTCTGCGGGAATAAATTAATCAAAATTCCCCGACGAAGCGTGTTCTGATTTAACAACATACGGATGTTTCGTTGTAATCTCTTCCTCTTATGTTTCGTCTACGGCTTTACATTGACGCGCAATATTTCAAAAGTTTAACAAACTAGTGCAGGAATTACATTTTGCAAGAGTAGCGTACATTTTCGCTACACGAGAACAGTTATTACAGGTACGTCAAAATTCCACGATGTAACCGCGTGATTTTCATTCCCTCGAGCGCGCGCGCTACGTGGAGATGATGTTGAAGTTTCCTCGAATAATGTGACGGCGTGATTTTAGACAACTCCCAAGCCGAAGTCGTTTGCCGAATTAGCCCGATGTCAAGGCAGTCTCACAGACTCATCTCTGACGAAAAAGTCTTCCCCTTATCTTTGCTAATTACACGTGTCTGATTGCTAACAATTGCACTGATGTAATTTGATAAGATTTTAAAAAGTTTTGCTCCCTCGTTATAATTTATTGCAGAAAAGCAATATTGTCATGGCGCCCGCTGCACGAAAGAATCTTTCTCGTCGCACAGTCGGTGCGCACGTGTGTACACAGAGAAAGGTGTTTTACTTTAAAACGCGCCCGCTGGAGGGATGAAAGTCCCGCTGACCGTATGTAAAAAGGGATCTCGCTCAAGTCCTGGGTTTCCAATTTCTCGCTGAACACGTCGAAGAAAAAGTTCGACTCGTCGGGGGAATAAATCCGTGCATTAAAAAACGAATACCAAATTTCCGCGCAGACGTGTACACGTTATGTGAAAACGATGAATGGCGCGTGCGAAATATATAAATGGAATGTTTGGCAATTTTTAATATATACTTCACTTTTATTAGCTAAGAACTCGCAACATTGTTTTGTCGGCGACACCAAGTTACCCTCGATTCAATTTTTGAATTTGCCGAATCTATTAGGAGTATAACCAAGTTTTCGCCAAAAGTTTCGTTTTTCATTAAAATTCTTCTGTTAATGCAGAAGAAACGATACGATCGTTTTAATAATATTTGCCCTCCGCATCTACTACCTTTTGCTGTCTTTCAGGAAGCATACGGATGCCGCGGCAGTGATTGTCTCGTCTTTTGATGCGATAAAGTCGACCCATTTTCTGGCATCTGTTTCATTTCGAAAGTGTATGTCGGAGATGCTGTGCTGCATCGACCGGAATAAGTGGTAATCAGACAGCGCGATGTCTGGAGAGTACGTTGAATGGAGCTTCCCATTCGAAATCATACAATTACATTATCCCATTATCACATTCTGTTATCACAGTTATGTTATCTCTCCTTAACTAAATACATAATGCAAAGATGTTCTTTTTTGGCATTCACTTGGATTGAATAGAAAATATAGTCGTCGAGCAGCGAACTGTCATATTATCGTTGTAATACATATTAGCCGATCTTACTAACAGAACAACAATTAGCTTCAAAAGTCTCAATACGCCGTTGTCAACATCATCTAAAGTCAGCGGCGGCAACTTAGTTATACTCCTAATAGTTTTTTGAACATCAGCCAGAGTTAACCCGGCACTTACAATCCGTAGGGAAATATTCTCCTTCTGCATAAGTGACCATCAATTATCGCGACAATCGGCATCGTTATCTCTTTGCATTCGCTCTTGTAAAACGCCGCGCTGAATGTCGCCCCGCGAAGATAGCATCGATTAATCATCGAGTCGGCTCGATTTCGCATTCTCTTAGCCGCGAAGATAGCCCGGTTAAAACCTGTAAAGTTCTGTGTGTCGACATAAATTCGCTGATTCACGACGGCTGCATAATATCGCGCCGTCGACGTATTCAAACGCGCACGCGACGCATACAATATATTTAGCATGCAAATCTTCGCGAGCCTGTCAGCGCTTCTCCGTTTCATTTGTCAATCCCTCTCCCGCTGCGTCGCGCGCGCTCATCTCTCGTCGCAAATTCTCTCGTTAATTATACAGTCTTTAATCTTGCCGTTGCGCGCTTCTCTTCTTGTATTTTGTTTGGAACAATTTGGGAAATATACGCCCGGGATATAAATTAAACTGCGCGACGTTTTATCGAAGATGTTTTACGTTATTTTCGAAGTACCGGCCCGGGCAGTTTGTACTTTTTATTACGCGAATATATTACCATAATCGATACACAAGGAATGAAACGGTATTTCCATAGCATTTGCATTCGTAATAGGTGGCCATATATTACAGAACAGTTGCAATCGATGGACTTGTATTGCATGCGACAGTTTTACACGTGGAGTACATAAATATGTACAGGTATGTCGAGTTTCTTTAGAGATTCTCCGCAAATTTTTTCGTCTGATAATGATTTTGGGATCTTTTACTGAAATATCCGCCGAAAGGTGTTTGCACTTTTTCATTGATTTTAAACGAATCTCACTTCGTTAAGAATTTCACTCAAGTTGCCTAACAAATTACGGTCGGAAACCCCATTTGTTTTCAATATAAACCGCCCACGCACACATACACGCACGAAGGACAGTGTTGTGACAGATACATTTTTTTTTAAGTAACTAGATACTGAGAGGGAAATGTAAGTAGATATATATATAAATATAAATATGAAGTAAATAATTAGATACATGTACTATGAGAATACGTACTTCATGAAATGTATCTAGATATGGATCTCACAGTAAATGTATCTACATTTAGTTATTTACCTCAAACTTATATCTGTATCTATGAATTGCAAATCTTTTAGCTAAAGCTCTCCTCACATATTTTTTACATATCTCTTGTTTTAAATCATGCCATACGTTTTTAACACAATTGGACATGTTAACTTAACGTGCCATAATTTAATTTAACGCGTTAATTTAACACGATTAAATGTTTTAAATGACGTAAGCTAAATCGGCGAAAAACAAGGAAGAAAAAGCTTCAGCCAAATGTGTTTTAGACGTTTGTGCGTGTAAAAATAACACACTTAGACTTACGGTGTATCTACTTACATTTCCCTTTCAGTATCTGCATCTATATCTATATCTAGTTACATAAAAAAATCTAATATCTGTCACAACACTGACAAAAGGTTCGAGCCTTTTTTTATCATTTTGTTATAATCCTCCTGTCGACACTCTTTACCTTGTTCCTTTATGCCCGAAGCGACAATGAAACGGCTGTGTGAAAGATACCGATGCCTTCATTCCACAGGTGCGGTCGTGATAACATTTTTTATCTGCTGGGCGCCCTTTCACGCTCAGCGGCTGTTGTACGTGTATCAGGTGTCGGCTTTCGGCGACATTAATGAATGGCTGTATCCTTTGGGCGGTTGCCTATATTACTTCAGCACCACCGTAAACCCGATCCTGTACAACGTGATGAGTGCGAAATACAGGCTGGCGTTCAAGAAAACGCTATACTGCACGCCGGCGAGTCCCTCCATCACGAGGGACGACCTCAGCAGTATGAAGGACAGCACGGTATGCGGCTGCGGATCCAGAAGAGGATCCCAGGTGGTTCGTGTAAGAAGTGTACATTATCAACGTAGTATTAGGTAAGCGTACATGCATCAATTTACTTTCTTTTATGGATAATAAGCGTCAGTACCAACGATATTGCATTTCACTAAGGAAATGCTCGAATTTTCTGCGAGTTCTTTTTACACTGCATCGCGTATACCGCGAAAAATTTTCGAGACGCTCCTCACAGATGAACTAATTTTGATATTTCTGAACTGTCGCTCATTTTTTTATTTTATTTGTTGGTTTCACAAAAAGTGGATTCATGATAAATTGTTGATTAAAGATTTAATTAAATTTCTGTTAGCTATTATTCTTGAAACTCGATTGAGGATTTACATTCAGATCGTTCTGAATCCGCGTCTTCGATAATTACTAATTACACGTTACATCAAACTCTGTGGAACATCTTGTAAAACGTACGATCTTTGTTGCTTAAAAATGTTAATTTCAAGCGATGTTCTTTCTTAGCTGAGTGCGATTTCCACTCGGCAAAGATAAGGATTTGCGGCGATCTAGAAGTAAGCCCTTTGATTCACCGGCGCTTTTTAATTTCCAATGTCTAATAACTTCGTAACTATAATTAATTCCCTGAAATTGAGACGAGGCTGATGATTTTCTCCAATCAGATGCAATGTGCCGCATGCGAACGAGGTCCTCCGTTCGCCGGCGAAATTGCGTTACGACGACGAGGACGACGAGAATCAAGGCTTGAAGGAGAAGTCCTGCGACATCCTGGTTCCCGATATCACGATCGTCACTGAGCCGCAGGATCCGCGGAGATCTTCGCTTGTCGTGCACTCGAGTAACGGCAGGACCAAATGTCGATCGACCGAGAAAGCGGACGGCGCACCACCGACGGCGAACGAGACGTGTATCTGATCCTCGACTTATCCTGCTGTCGGATGGAAGGATCATTACGGCGTCGGAAGGGTCGCACGCGCCCTCAGACTCGACAAGAAGCTGACGTGCCGATTGTGTATGCGCGACGAGGATGACGGATTAACGCACTCGCCCGTGAATTGCCCCACACCGAAAACCCATCATCGGAGAAGAAGATGCCGTAGTTTCCTCCCCAAAGGACACATCTGTCGCCGGGAGAAGAAACCGGGGCCTCCCATGGAGAGTCGCGTTTGAGTGACGCCCGTCGGGTGGAGTCGCCAAGTGTCAGTGAGTAAACTGAAGAAAGTAAACTGAAGAAGTCGGTGCCATTGAAAAGGGTCCGAAAGTGCTTAGCGAGGGGCTGAAACATTTAACACTTTTTTGTCATCGTAGCTGACGTGAATTGCACAAGCTCGCGCTCGCAACTGTGTCCTGACTCCGGTTAGCGCTTTTCCCCCCGCAAACTGCGAGCTGAAGAAATTCGCCGAGAGTTATGGCTATAGCACGCAGAAAAACATAAGCAGTAAGGTGTAAACAGTAAACAGTAATTAGTCGATTACAGTCGATTATTGTTCGAGCGTAAAGAGAATAATTCACTGCGATTGGTCAATTTCCTTACTGCTTGAGGGGATTCTGACCGAACGATCGAGCGAAATTTCGTATGTTTATATACGGTAAACCGTAACGTCAACATTTAATTAAATCAAACTATATTTTTCTTGGTGTAATCGATATACCCCGTTTGCGGCGCAAGTTGACATGCTTGACATCTTCCGAGATAAAGTCGATTTCTTTTAAAAAATTCATTTTCAATTTTTTTAAATTAAAAAAATTTACTTTTAAACCTTTTAATATATATTTTTTCCCGTTACCGGAGGATTGTACTTTCAAATTATACCAAAGATAGGCACAAAATGCCGTGTAGAAGAGAACGAAAAAATAAAATGCAAAAAGTTTGCCAACTACCCCCGGTCTCCCCTACCAACAAATTTGCGGTAAAACAGGAAGATTCCAGGATGCCCTTAAGTCTTACTGCTCGCGTTTTAGTATGCAGCATGGCCCTTACTCATCATGACGTCATACGTGCACTGCACAAGTCCAAGTGTTATCTTTACACGCATAAACGTCTAAAAATGACACATTTGACTGAAGTTCTTTTCACATGTTTCTTATCGCTTTAGATTACGTTATTTAAAACGTCGTTTAATTATATTAAATTATAAGTTAACGCGTTCGGTCGTGTTAAATGACGTGATTTAAAACAGCAAGAAATGTGTAAGGAGAGCCTCAGCTGAAATAACACACTTGGATTTGCAGCGTGCGCGTGATCATTCAGTGAAGATTTCGCGAAGTTAATCAGACTCCGCATCGATTTAGACGGCTACTGTTACCACGCGCGCTTTTGAAGAGATAATACGAATAATTGAGATTCTTATCGATTCTTATCGAGTGTGCGAACATAGCGCGTGATCGTGTGTGCTACCGTTATGAACGGAGGTTCACAGCAAACAAATAATCTCTCTCAGCAATCGCGGAACGACGAGATCAGAGAAAGAGAGAGATATCTTCGCGAATTTATGGAATTGTGAGCGATTTCCTTCTCATGTTCGGCGTCGTTCCATGGAACCACGCGCTGACCTGCAGGGAAGGTAAACGCGATAATGAAATGTGAAGACGAGAGTAGAGGTACGCGAGAGGTTCCCTTTGGAAAATTCTCGATGCGTGGTAAAAAGGGATGATACTTATCGGATAGCCGTCGGCTTATCTCGTCGACGAAACGACGATGTACACCGAAAATCCCCTCTGGACTCTCATCCGACTACCGTTTATCTCTCGTAAGCACTCGCACCTATGTGTGTAACGATCAAAGCGGACTACCTCACGAAAGCGGATCGAGCTTTCGGTAAGATCAACAAACCGAAGTCTCGCGCGACTGAGGTGCAGTTCCCTCGAGAAAAAATTGCACATCGCGCGTCTCTCTACCGGCGAGAGAGCTCGTTGCGCTTGTAACTTCGTGTTTTGAAAGGAAAAAAAAAACGAAAGGAAGAAAAATATTCGCGCATACGTGTGCTGTCGTTCGTGTACGTGTATGCGTGTGTGTACATAGTCGCGCGTATCGCGCGTATCTCCCGTATAAACCGCGGGGACGGGCCACGTGTCGGAGAAAAGAGGTTTCATAATGTATTCGTATAGGAGATTACCCGCGTTCGCGGGATTCGACAACGGCGAGGAATATCTTGAGGGAATGCCAGTAAGAAAAATTACTTTTCGCAGAGGACGTCGTGTCGCAGGTATAAAATGAGAGGCGTGTTAAGAATTCAAATCCCGCCAGCCGAACGGAGAAATGGAGGGAGTGTGAAGGAAAAAATGAGAGAGAGAGAGAGAGAGAGAGTAGAGACATAAAATCGGAGTCGCGACGCTGCACGGTTCGCCGGGGGCTTTATTGTAATCGGGGGATTTTCATTTCCAGGGACATTCCGGATGAAATGAACTGTCGCTGAGATGTATCGATTATCGACGTACGGTTATAAGCTCGTTCCCTCGCTCGCTAGCTCGTGCTCGTATGAATCCGCGATCCGGAGAGCACGGGCTTTCGTGTTTTTTAACAGTCTCGCTCATTCGAGCGAGCGGCACAAACACAGGGTCGATTGAAATCCTTGCGCGGGAAAAGGCGGACCCGCTGCGAGTGTCGGTCGCGGTTCAAACGCAATTATATCCCGATTTAACAATCTGTACATTGTGAATGTGTAATAAGATATATTCTGATAAATTAAATGTCGCTTTCCTACAGCAGTCGTATCGTGTTTATCTGCTTGATTCGCAAACAACATCCTGTTCATAATGTCATCTATTTTAAGACGAGATCCCGTTCGATAGCTTTATGGCAAATGCAACGCGGCGTACTGTGACGATACGAGTCGTTAACAAGTTAGCTTTCGCGCGCAATTCATTACTGATATTACAGTTTTCATTCAAACATGCCGCAGAGAAAGTTCTAACCCGATAGCGACGATGCGGAGCTAAAGCTACAGAGTGAAACATGGAATTGCAGGATTCACATCTGGAGCATTTAATTTAATGATATTACTCTTTGCCGGGGGAAGCAATGATAAAAATTACACGGGCCCTCAGCAAACGTTGTTAAATAATAAATAAGAACTGTGCATTATCCTATTTTCAAATAAAATTAACGTTTCAAACACACATCCGCAATCGTACGTCAGATTTGTTTTTCCCCGAGGTACTAATTTCCCCCGAATTTCTATGTCTGAGCGCGGCTTGAAAATTTAGGATTATCCTTGTGGAATAATCCTAAATTACAATACGTTCCGGTAATTCTGAAATACATGTAATCATGAAAACTTGCGCCTGTCGAGCTCGCTGTTTGAATTAGTTAAGTTTAACGAAATTTGCAGAATTGTTGTGGAGCCAAAATTTCGGCTTTTGCCGAAGGTTCCATCACAGAAAGCCAATACACGGCCCGAAGCTTGTTACTTGCAAACATCGCGGTAGCATTGTCCTTTGTTTCGCGAAACCAGCTCCAATTGAACGCCATTGCAAACCCCATTTGTCCTTAAGTACTTAATCCGATCGATATGTAATTAAAATAATCGCATCTCACGAATGACCGTTCAAACAACTAACCGTGACCAATTCAATTATGATGGTTTAATGACCAAATAATGATACATCAAACAGGTCCGATTGTTTGACGCATCTCCGTTTTAAAAACACGTCGTCTCCACGAATATCGTTCCGTAACTCCGTTGAATTTCGCAATCGACAGTTATCCATTATTAAGTTTGCATAATACGGAACAGCCGCGAGCATGTATTCGATTAAGATAGTTGGCTCATAGAGTACCTGATTTTCAATGACGATATTAAGAGATCCCTTCATGAGTTTATTATTATTTACTGAGTTTATTATTTACCGAGAAAACTTTCTTATAACTTTATTTAAGTATCTAAATAATAAATGTTAGTTTAGAGCGAAATTAAGGCTTCCGACTATTTGTTACAAGTTTTTTTGTTTAATGATGTCACAAAATGACAACTGTGATCGATTTAGCACACTAAAATTGAATGAACATTTTTCTTCTACCTGAACAATCAATAGTCGCAAAATTAACGTTGATAAAATTATAAAAAAAAAATTAGAAGGGAAAGTTTCATGTCAAGTTAATTTTGCGACTATTTATTGATTGTTCGAATAGAAGAAAAGTGTTTATCCAATTTTACCAGTGCTAAGAATTGATCACAAATGTTATTTTGTAGATATATTTCCTTAATTTTTATTTTTATACATTTATATTTATACATTTATATTTGTTTTTTATTTGAACGCGTAAGAATTCTTGGCATTTTCTCGCTTCTGACGTCATCAAATAAGGATAATTGCAGCGAATAGTCAGAAGGCTTAAAACAAACATATACACAATATTATAAACACGGAGATATAATTTATTTTTTATTTTTCTTATTAATGCTTTTTATGCGTTTATACGTTAATAGAGCTAATAAGAGTGCACACAATAAAAAGTGTTATACAAACATTTAAGTACATATATTTAAAGGGCGTTGCATTAATATATAACTTATTACGACAGGTTGCATGCTGGAGAGACACGCGTGAGAAAGCGAGAACGCACTGGCCTGAATTCGCGCGGCGCGCTCTCACTCTTTCACGCGCGCCTCTGGACAGGCAACCCGTCGTAATAAGCTCAATATGTTACAGAACTGTATATATATCGTAGATATTACGATAAATTGTAAATTTTCTATGGCTATATCTTCAAAATAAAATGATAAGAAGTTCCGTGAAATCTTTGTGAAATAATGTTTTTATATTAGTCTTTAATATTACAGTATTTTTCATAAAAATTCTAAATATAGCTTAGAAAAAATTAAAAATAGGACATTTATTTAAGAAATACCTATGAAAAACGTCATCTTTAATTGCGAATATATCAGATTCCAAATGGTGAGTCGTTTTCTAGTTTTACAGACATGTAGATAGTATTTCCAATATGCAGCTGAAATTTAAAAAGATTTCTAAGGAAATGGTTTGACGGACCACTATCTCGAAATGAAAGCGCATAAATATCCGAATGAATTTGAATGTACAAAATGTAAATATAATATAGTTCGATTTTACGTTATCTACATCAAATAATGTTTACGTGTACTCGCGTTGTTTTCCAAATCGAGAGTAATTACTCTGCGATGAATACGCTGGGGTGTTACTTTATACGTGCAGCTTTTATAAAAGAGTCTCCCGGAAGACACGCCAGTAATGTTATCTCGGCGACGGATTAAATTCTATTCTTCCCAGAGAGAACGTATTTAAACTGTCTGGACTAAAAGTCGCGGGACTTTCTCGAGAATCCCCTGTGTGTGTCTATTTCTCGCATTGTTTTCGTTTGAGTTTAATTAGAACGCGCGTATCCCTCTTCGACTGTCTTACGGTGAATACGAACGCAGGAAAATTAATTCGATAGAATCCCGAGGTAAGAATTGCCATGTTATTGTCATTACTGCCACGATTAGATTCCTTTAACAAGATCTATGAGATATACATGATGTACACCGGAAATGAAACATCGTCATCGAGTGCGAAGTAAAAATAAACGTGTTCACTTAAAAGCATTCAATCAACTCGAGTCTGCGAGCAAAGACAACGTCTTTCAACGAAGACGAACCTCATTATAGACGTTTGAAGGACGTCGTGACATAAGTTTCCGTCACGTAGTATGAGTCCCGAACAATACAAACTTATTTGCTCGCGTAAACGGGCACGGCAGAATGTGTCGTGTTTCTAATTCGCACTGTACTTGCCAGTTCGTGAAGTTCCATAACTCAATCGCGACCTTACAGCAGGAACAAAGACGAGGCGCAAATGTGAGAACCCTCGCAGCTCTGCCTACACCGTTAATCCGATTAAATCGATCAACGTGTCGCATCTGCTCCTAAAGATGTAATCGCGCGCTCATTATCTCTCTCCGCGAGAATCGAGACTCGGCCGTTGAGGTGCCGAGCTAACTTTGTTGCTCGTTAATCCCGAAGTTCTAAATACCTGTCATGCCGTCGACCGTCGCGTTGCCAAAGACCTCAGCATACCATCGATCAATCGCGTCTTTCATAACTAAGATCTCAGAGGCTCAGCAGTCATTCTCCCCCCGAAGATGTTCGAATAATTTAAACGCGAGAAACATAGCAAATTATTCTGCGTCGGCATAATAAAGAGCGAATATACTCGGAAAGTGCCGACGGGGAACGGCGTTATTGTCAAGTTCAATCGTTCAAGCACAAATTTGTATTCTTAATTGTATATTATGATTAATATCCCTCTTGTATAATATTACATCTGGCGTTAATATCTTTTTAACGTGTCGTTGTATCTGTCAAGACCCCAGTTTATCATAAAAAGGCTTTGCTGACATCCCTATTTTCCTGTCCTACAAATCTCCATTGTCTCCGTTGTCACTACTATGTAATTTTATAGAAACTTTACATTTGTTGGTACGATCGATGCGAATGTAAAATATTGTCCATTGTTCAAAACGTATTTCGAGGCCGTGAGCAGAATTCCGTTCTCATTATTCATTTCGTTATTTCCGGATCAACAGGTCGTGCGAGACAAGATTTGGAGGAAGATCATCATGCGCGATGTAACAGGGTAAATTAACCGTCGAGGGATTCAGTAAGCTCGATTCAGCTTGCAGAAATTAGGTCTATTAGAGAAGCTAGCGAAACGACGCAAGAGCAAAATTTGGAATTGTATTACCATGGTTCTTTCTCTGTGATTCTATTAGGGTAATAATTGAAGTTATACACTTTTGGGGGAACAATAGCTGCACGCGGATAACGCAATGAAGCAAGGAAAAAGGAGAACCTTCCTACTTGTGTAACGTATAATTTCAAAAAGAAATTACGTACTCATGAGCAAAATTATTCTGAAAGGTTCTTTGATGCCCTCGAGTGTCATTACTTTACTTGCACATTCGCTTCTGTTAAAATTGACCTTAATAAGCTTATAAATCTTCCCAGAGTTGCGGCCGACGACTATATAATAGCCAATAAATACAGTTGAACCGCTAAATGGACAAGGTATCGCCAATCGGCGAACAGAAGGTAAAATTGATCAGCGAAAGTTAAGCCAATTTTAAAACGTTTTGATGAATCGCCAAGTTGTAAGCCGAGCTGAGTCGCTATTATCGTCGGTGCTTGATCGTCGCTAATCACAGAATTCGTCGACTCTAAGTATGTTTTAGTCGGCGTGTCTTGCGATTGTTAAAGTCCGTTCAGGAAACTCGAGCGAATTCCCTGAAGGGAGAGGGAGGGATCGACTCCAAAGTCTTGTTTCGAACAAGATTCGGTCACTTCTTCCTTCGGCCTTTGGCTTCTTCCAGTCCCGCTAATTTCTACCTTGACACTACCGTTTTACTTTGATTCTTCGATCACGAAACTCCGAGGCAGATATCGGTTCCACACGATTATTGGATATTTTACTTTGTATTTTTTCCCGTATTCTTTACTTTCCACAAACACACGCACGCAAGAGAGAGAGAGAGAGAGAGAGAGTTTCTAATTCTTTTAAGGAAGTTAAGTAATTTGATTACTTAGAAATAATTAACATAATTATATTCGAAGTTCTAAGGAAGCAACTGACAAGTTTATATCTTCGCATTTCTTGCGTTTCTCTTTGTATTTTCTATACATTTTAATTATTTTAAGAGAATAAAAATAGAAATAGAAAGGTCAAAATGTAGTATGGTATATTTCTTTTATAACAAACGTGTATCTCAACTTTATGTCGCCGCGCACAATATAAATTTTTAGTTCTAGTACGTTAGTATCGGAAAATTCGCACGAGAAGTTTATACGTCCGTCTTGTGAATGTAAACTTTGTACTTTAGGAGCCAGTTTCTGACGCGTTTGTAACATAGGAGAAATGTGATTTTTTCTCTCGTAAATTTGTTACAAAAGTTGCTGTCGGCAACAATTTATTGACGTCTGATATCTCAAATTTATATTTAACTATTTTATTGTATTACCATTGGGAATGAGTGCGCACTAGGCAGGTTTTTCACAATTTCTGCGCCAAGCTCTCGTTCCTATTCTATATATATATATATATAACTCGGACTTTGGTGAACTTACGTAATTGCAAAAAATGCTCATATCATTAACTAACAAACAACCCTTTCTTCTCGAGGTTCGATAAACCTCTTTCTCCTTTCCGTGGTATATACCTGCGACTAATTATTCGCTTCACGTACCATGCTAATGATAACATTCCTTATCTTGCAAGATGAGTAATATTTTTAACACGATGAAAAATATACTTTATAACATATATAAAATAATTGTATTTCATTTCGTTCATTCATTAGAAGTAAGCCTTGCATTCATTCACCTACTCTTCCCTTCTTCCCATTTTTCTATTTATTGAATAAAATACAAACACTAATAAATAATTTAAAATGTCAACGATGGATTACATATCATCAATTGTAATATTTCGTCGAATGAAAGAAAAAGAAATGAAAAAGTTCAAAAAGATTCGAAGAGAAAAAGAGATAGAATTAAAGGTAGAAATCGTTAATTTAAATTTTCATCCTGAATTGATGCTGCAAATTTCATTAAATTTGAAAATTAATGTGGAAGCAAAGTTTCGACTGTTTCCTAAATATTGAAATAAACGATTCGAAGAAGACGATCCATCGTACATATTAACTTTTATCGGACGCTGGCTTTTTATATATGATTCTCACTAGGTTGTAGCTGGTTTTGGTAAATATGCGAAAAATTTTCAGTATTATAAGAATAACATTTTTGTTAGAAATTATTTATTTTTTGAAGGAGTATTACAAATATATGAGTTTCAAATAATTATTTATAAGTTTTTAATGTATGATATTTTTTGAAACAATCTCCAACATGAAGGAATGATTTTCTGTTGCACGTTTCACAGAAGTATACTGTTGTTTTTCTTCCTCTAGGCAACTTACAATTAGAACATACTTAACAATCATTATGTTTTCCTTTAGCATCAAGTTGGAGGATATGTAATTTTCCATCTAATCTCTCCTCATTGTCTGTTGTTAATGGCGTTCCATTTCGCGCAGTTTTCTTTATTCATTTTTGGGTTCAATATATTAAAAAATTGAGTACAAAAGGCAGTGATATATCACTGGAGATGTTAATTGCTCCGTTGCTTATGCTTAACTGACAAGGCAATCGTACCCGCATTTGACAGAGAGCGAGTTTCAACAGCTTCCGATTTGTTACCTCCAACGTGACGTATGACCGCAGCGACGAAGTATTGTTGTTACGTGAGAGGTGACTTACGACCGATAAGGGTTAATCATCGTATGTGTCGAAAGATATCGTCGAGGAAAATGTTATAAAAATATATTATTAGAAAATGTGGAATTTTTCGAACATTTTATGAACATTCGATGAACATTTTCTTCTTTCAATTTTATGTTAATCAATATTTCAACGCAGTCTCCTTTTGAAATATTTTATTATATGTTAAAAGATAAAGGTGGCTAATTAACATCTCAGGTATGTGCGCGCTTTATCACTGTCACGCAATATCCTGTTTCATTTTATATAACGCACGGAAAATATATTTATACACATATACTGACGTCCTTCGCGTGGACATAGAGAAAGATTTTCCCCCTGCATAGGTAACAGGGCTCGAGTTTGAAATAAAAAGAATACAACATCTTATTATCTCTTTACACAGTGAGACAAGCACGTACCGGAAGGAACGCGTTTAATCTTACGTGAAACTCATTTCGCCTGTATACCCGTTGCCGTTTTCCGCACTTGCGTCACTGGCATTTTCAAACCACGTGTCGTTACATTCTTGCAGGGTATGTCGATTACTTTCTGACTTTAATTTCACGAACCTGTTTTCTAATTCAATTAGAAGCCGACTTTGCTCCGAGCACGGCGTTATACATGATATTCGAAAGAACGTACGGAGAAAATATTTATTTAATATTGACAGAATATACGTGCATATTTCGGAACACCCTATAGGTGTCCAGTAGCTCAATAGTCTAAGGGCTTCCGAACACCAACACCGCGAATTGCAGTGGTGATCAAACGTAACCCCAATGGAACAATGGAACTACACACTCACCCCAATATGGTGGTTTCCGCGGCGATCATAGAGATATAAGAATAGAGGGAACAAGCCTGTAAGTGGAAGTGAT
>NW_014563548.1:0-427 GCF_001313825.1 Dinoponera quadriceps | reverse complement strand
AACATTTGCTTATATCATTTGTTCTAAGATCGCAGAAAATTTTGTTACTTCACTTTTCCATTTAGAATAATACAATAATATTACAATTTTCATATGCCCTTCATTCCACTGTTACTCAAGAAATGAATACGCCGTTTATAATAATATTTATGATGATTTAGTGTGTATGTATGCGTGTTCTAATATAACTGCAGAGCTGTGTTGCTAAACTAGTTCGTTTTATTTTCACAAAATTAAAAAATTTTTGAAATTTGATTGACAAAATTTACAATGAGATATTGTAATGTTTATAGGAATAATAAATTGCGTATGTATCAATTTAAGTTATTTAGTGGTTAATATGAAGAAATTTTATTCTCACATGACATTAAAAGAGTCTCGCCATCGTTTGACTTTCAATATGTCCCGATTGGAAAATATTTCCGGT
>NW_014563547.1:0-806 GCF_001313825.1 Dinoponera quadriceps | reverse complement strand
CCATCGATGGGTCTGCCGTTGCAATCGTATTCATCAATACGACAACAAGTGGACACGAGAGCTTGCTACTAAACATTATGCACGCTCCCCGCAGTCCCACGGTTCTCGTAGACGCCGTCTTGTACGCCGCGGGATGTGCATACATCGTCGCATACATACAGCACCTGTTGTATTCAACAAGTCTAACGCACCGGAATTCCTGGCTAGACCAAAAACATATTTCTGCCAAATACGGGACGATCCGTGTGTATGTATTAAACCGTTTCTATAAGTTCTTGCTTGTCACTCCGAAATTCAACGCGAAAACGAAACGCCATGTCACCGGCCCTGCACGGCGTCCAATCAACTGTACGCTAACACTCGNTCGCATACATACAGCACCTGTTGTATTCAACAAGTCTAACGCACCGGAATTCCTGGCTAGACCAAAAACATATTTCTGCCAAATACGGGACGATCCGTGTGTATGTATTAAATCGTTTCTATAAGTTCTTGCTTGTCACTCCGAAATTCAACGCGAAAACGAAACGTCATGTCACCGGCCCTGCACGGCGTCCTATCAACTGTACGCTAACACTCGAACTTAAAGTTCAGTGAATAAACGGAGTTCGACAGACTCACTCACTCACTCACGCACTCCTAAACAAAACGTCTGGCAATCCGGCGACCAATCCCGAGACTATTGGCACCGCAGCGAACAAACGAATCGCGACTGAACTCTCTTGTAACGCGTGGAGTCCCGAATCCAATACCCCAAAACGGTCGACCAACCGGACCACCGCGGTTATAAGATATTTAATATGTTC
>NW_014563546.1:0-2850 GCF_001313825.1 Dinoponera quadriceps | reverse complement strand
TGCTTTGGCAAATTCTGTCCATCTTTCTATTCTCTATAGCCTTCGGCGTAGGCCACATATTGCTTCCGGTTCTCGCAACCCTGGTGAGACGCCAAGTGCATAAAAAAACGAATTCTAATGTTAGATATTACGAGGAATGTTCAAATTTATATTAGAATTTGATTTTAGCGCAAAATAAAAGAAACAAACGCTAAAGTTGGTAGCACTGCCTGATGCGCGAAAACAAATACTAATCTGTTTCAGTCCTTCAGCAACCAGCATACAGTGTTATTTGTTTGACAAGTATAAGTGAAATAAAAGTGCAACCAAGCGTGAAATAACACATTATTATTAAATTTCTAATGAAAGACAACATGAAACTATCAGAAATTTGTGACAGACTTAAAAGGCAGTTTGGTGAAAAAACATTATCACACATAAGCGTTTTTATATGATGTAAAGCTATTGAATATGACCGAAAACTTGTTGAGAATGTACCACACTATTGGCGCCTGAAAACATCGACAACAGAAGAAATGGCTGACAGGATTAACGCTTACTCAGAATGATCTTCGAAATACGGGATATTGCTTCTACATTCGATATCAATATTGGTAGTGCGAATCGCTGTATCAGAAATAAACTTCATTCTCGAAAAGTATGCTCATTTTGGATTCCACGAAAGTTAACGGATAAACACAAACTTGATATGTTTGCAGATGGTTCATTAATTATTCCTACAATATAAAGAAAGGAGAGATGACTATTTGCAGTCTCTTGTCACTACTGATGAAACCTGAGTCCACCATTTTACCCCAGAAACCAAAATAGCATCGATGCAGTGTTGACATCCTTCACTTGAAAAATCAGAAATGCAAAAATTATTTTTACAGCAAGAATAATTGTGGACTCATTTTTTGGGATATGAGAGACCTATTACATACTGATTTCTTAATAGAACAGCGGACTATAAACGTTAAATATTACTCCACTTTATCGAAGGGTCCAGTAAAACAGGCACCCGAAACAAGTGTAAAAACAATGAGCATTCTGTCTGTTTCTTTCGGGATAATGCGAGTCGCCGCTTCTATGTTGGCTGCAATTAATAAACGTCTGCTTTTGGACAGTCCTCTCGCATCCGCCGTATAATTTGATCCTCGTCCACTCTGGCATTCATGTATTTGGAAAAAAGTGTTTCTAGTAGGGAAGATGTTTCATTCCAAGAAGGTATAGAAGCTGTTCGAGAACGGATGCATTTGCAGCTAGAATAATTTGTTCTCAAAGAATATAGAAACTACCGGAAAGATGGCGCCAGTTCATTCAAAAGGAGAGAGAGTAAATCGAAAAAAGATAGTACGTAAATTATTTCTTTTATGTTACATTTTGAATAAAAAATAAATTATAATTAAAATTTGAATACTTCTCGTAATTTTATAATTTGGCATTTTCCTGGAGATCTGTGACGACGCTTTCTGGTGTCTACGTTCGCGACAACAATTTCGCTTTTTGTAACGCACGGAGAAGTGGTAGCGACACCGCATCGTCGTAAATTATGTTTAGAATAAGTTTATGTATAAATATCAAGTGCTTTAATTAATTCTCGCTACTTTTTCTAAAAAATCTTATGTTTATTTCAAAAGAATGATACATCATATCTTATTCAAAATATTGTCCTTCGAAAGCTACAATCTTTTCCCAATAACACATGCATGCCGCGGTAGATAAATTCAGGTTCTTTCCAAGGCGATCCAGTCATTGAGCCAGTTTTTGTTATCCTCGACAGAACTGAAGTGCTGCAGAAAAGCCATGCTGCATCGACCGAAACAAATGGTAATCTGAATTAGCAACGTCTGGTAAATAGGGCGGGTGAGAGTAAGACATTCCATCAAATTGCCTCCAAGATTTCCTTTACTAGTGTTGCAACATCTGGTGTAGCATTGTCATAAAGATAAATAATTTTATGAGGCCTTTGGGCGCATTGCGTGCGTTTTTCTTTGAATGCATGATTTAAATTGAGTAACTGTCGTCGGTAGCGTTCAGCATTGGTTTGACTTGTTTGCAGCAGCTCATAATACACAATACCGACTTGATACCACTAAATGCACAGCATGACCTACTTTCCACGAATGTTCTGTTTTGGCGTTGATGTTAATAGGTCGCCGTGATCCATAACTTCTTGCACTTAGGATTAACGTAACGAATACATTTTTCATCGCTAATCACAATTCTTTGATCGTATGATATGAATCTTTTTCCTGTAATACTTCCAATTCTCCATCTTCAAACTTTTTCGGCTGACTAGGGCGCTCTTTGTCATTCGCGTCAAAATCGTTGATTTGGATATTCTAAACCAATTTCAATTGCAATTTGTTTGAGTTAGAGTGTACTCCCTATAAGCCTTCAATTGCAAACGATGACTTTCAGCAGCAAATTTCTTAAGATGATAACAAAAAATTAATTCTCCCGCAAATGCTCTTTTTCTGATAAGAATCCCGATATTTTCAATGTAATAAAAATTTGTGTTCTTTGAGATCTTTGTGATCTATGATCATGTCACACATTGATTAGTAAAGCATATTGACAATACTTTCATATATATTAACAGTCACTTTTGGCCATGTTGAAATAGCACAACTACTTTCCTCTATTAGTGAACAGCGAGAATTAATTTAAGCAACTAATATATATATATATATATATAGGTTGCTCTAAAAGTTTTGCGATTCAGTTATTTCTCATATGTTGGCGTTGTAGACACAATTTTTTCGAATTCTTTGACATTTTTTATGTTGGATAGCTATGAAAGATTATTAAAATTTTTTTTCTATTGGGTTGTTCGGAAAGTAATTTCGTTTTTTTGTGGTGAAAATG
>NW_014563545.1:0-401 GCF_001313825.1 Dinoponera quadriceps | reverse complement strand
TTAGTGGGAATGGACGCCAATGCGCGATCCCTTCTCTAAGGTGACCGTAAATTGGACGATAGGGGATCGATGCTCCAGGACTTTATCCGGGCTCGCGGATACAAAGTCCTTAATGTTGTCGGACAGCCGCCTACGTACTGCACGACATAGGGATCGTCGCACATTGACGTGACCTTGTCGTCCCCATTCATGAGCCAGTTCATCGGTGAGTGGAAGGTACGTTGCGACTGAACAACCAATGACCTCAACTCCCTGGATATTAGGCTGAGGGTGCTAAAAGTCAAAGGCACGGAGCAGCGAACTACGAAAGTTCGGTTCGACACCAAGCGTGCCGACTGGAAGAAGTTCGCTCAGAGCCTCGTCGATCTATCCAGATCGAGACATGAGGTCCTCGGTTTAAC
>NW_014563544.1:0-426 GCF_001313825.1 Dinoponera quadriceps | reverse complement strand
AACTTACATACTAGCTTTTTTGCAGTATTGCAATGTTTCGTTTGCCAAGAAAATTGATAGAATTAAAAATTTTATTATTACCTAACGTTTATTTAGCATATTATGGTATAATAATATATATAACAATATATGATATTTCCATTAAGGACGTCTGCAGTTGGCCTATACAAAACTTATAGTTCCCGAAGTTCACGAGGAGGTTGCAGTACGTTTTCAAACTTCATTTTCGGGGTGCTTTTTTAAGGTGAGTCCCCTCGCCTCTCACCACTAACTGAAGAAAATCTCCTTAATCATCACCACTATTAATTTTAATTACTGGGAGGGAATTATCTTTTTTAAATATATTACTGAGTACTTCTGCCGGTTTAAAAATTTTTGACAAATACCTTGCATATGATAAATAATATATTATTGCGGCAATATGTG
>NW_014563543.1:0-1936 GCF_001313825.1 Dinoponera quadriceps | reverse complement strand
GTTAAATATAAAACTTAAAATTTAATATTAAATTTTAGAAATTATTTCAGTCATGGGGAAGAACAAAACGACAAAACTATTTAGTTCAAATAGTGAAAAAGAATTAATAACTAATGATTTCAAAGAAAATCGAAAAAAAAAGAGAATTGTAGAACAATATTCGTCGTCAGGGGATGAAAATACAGATAACAATGGAGAAAAGATTGATAAAACATACATTCAAAATATGCGAAAGATTAAACGGAATTTAGGAAAAAGGTATTGTACTCAAACCAGAAATATTGTACCTTTAAAAGTTTTCCAAAACAAAAATTGCCGTTGTCGATAAGCTTGCATAGAAAATTACAAAGAAGAAGAAAGAAATAATATTTTTGAGAAGTTTTGGTATTTGGGAGATTTTAATAAACAAAATGTATTGCTTTACGAAGCTATCGAGCGCAAAACTGTGAAACAAAGACGTCAAAAAACGGAAAAGTTTTGCCAAGAAATTGGAGTTTTAGGTTTTTGTTAAATTCTAAAAACGGAAAAGTTCCCGTCTGTAAAAAATTATTTTTGGATAACTTTAATGTAAGTGAAGGACGATTAAAGCATGTATTAAACTCTGCAAATGTATGAAATGATTTACCTGGGCGTATGTTTGGATCATCAAGAAAAATTTCTGAGGAAGAGAAAAAGCACATTCAAAACCATATTAAAAGTTTTCCTAAATTTGAATCCCATTATACCAGATCTCATAATCCTAATAGAAGATATCTACATCCTGATCTAACTCTTAGGAATATGTTTAATTTATACGAGCTTCATTGCAAGAAAAATAAAATAAAAGCCGTTAATGTGTGGACTTACAGAAAAATATTTAAAAAAGATATTGATTTACATTTTCACCAACCGCGCAAGGATACATGTCAAAAATGCGACTTATTAAACATCAAAATTAAAGCATCGAATGATGATGAAGAAAAGAATAAACTTACAGAAGAACATGATGTCCATTTAAGACTAGCAGAATCAGCTAGGAAATCACTAAAACAAGATCAGGAACAAGTATCACGTTATTCAGATTATTATTTCGCTTTTTCGTTCATTTTGCAAAAAGCATTACCTTATCCAAAGTTGACTACTTCAATAGCATATTATAAATGCAGTGTGTACGTTCTAAATTTGGGTATTCACAATTTTCATAACGATAATGTTCATATGTAAGTTTGGGATGAAACTATTGCATCGAGGTGCTCAAGAAATAGCTTCATGCATCCTAAAACATGTTAAAAATTTAAAAAGTGAAAGACACATTATAGCTTACAATGACATGTGTGCAGGACAAAATAGAAACATTAAAGTAGCTTTAATGAGGCTAAAAATTGTCCAAACTGTTGAAAATAATGTGGAAATCATAAATCACCAATACTTAATATCAGGACATTCGTTTTTACTAAATTATAGAGATTTTGGTGTGGTAGAAATGTCATTAAAAAAAAATATTTTACTGTTTGTCCCCCAAGATTATTATAATATTATCAAAAAGTGCCGAAAAGGTAATAACTTTATTGTATTAGGTGGTAAACTTAGTTCCTGCGGCTCACAGTTAGATGACGTTAGTTGTAGGTGTAATTTATTTTGACATGTGAAACTGGCTGCATTTTAGAGGTTAGACATTTGTCAATAAAATTCAGTGCGAAGAGATTCATTTAAGCGAGCAGNATTCAGTGCGAAGAGATTCATTTAAGCGAGAAGTGCTATTTTTTCTTTTGATTAAATATGGAACGCGATAAGTTGTTTTTTTGACATGTGCTGCTTCATTACTTTGACTTGAAAAAAACTTCAGCTGCAGCTCATAAATTGCTTTTCAAAGCTTATGGCAATTATGCTCTATCGGAAAGAACATGTCAAGTATGGTTTCAGCGATTTAAGATTGGTGATTTTGATGTCAATGATA
>NW_014563542.1:0-1787 GCF_001313825.1 Dinoponera quadriceps | reverse complement strand
ACCGGTGGCGTACAGCTGCACGCTCGTGCGGGGATCACAGGGAAACCTCGGGCTAACCAAGCTTCTATCACTCAACCCTTGCCGTTCTCTTTACGAACACCCTCAAGCGAGAGCTCACCAGGTGCAGGATAGCTGCACGCTCGTACGAGGCCTTCGTGGCAATCCCAAGTGTAACCGACACCCGCCAACCTGATTGTGTAACGAGTGTGGGAGCAGACAGGTGCAGGATAGCTGCACGCCCACATCTCTTGTATCAACCGGTTGCAGTGCCCCGAGTTTACGTTGCTTATGCCCCAGAAACGGAAACGACGCGGCGGTCGCGAATACCAACGTCGCAAGCTGGTGCGCCAGCTCACCCGCACCGCCACCCACGAATTCAACTCCCTCGTTGGTTTATCCAACTTTTTCTTCTCTTCATGCCCATTGAATCCTCTCCCAACGGAATACCCACTTGTGCCTACCCCAGTGGAGNCTCAAGCGAGAGCTCACCAGGTGCAGGATAGCTGCACGCTCGTACGAGGCCTTCGTGGTAACCCCAAGTGTAACCGACACC
Source organism: Dinoponera quadriceps (assembly GCF_001313825.1). NCBI lineage: Eukaryota > Metazoa > Arthropoda > Insecta > Hymenoptera > Formicidae > Dinoponera > Dinoponera quadriceps. Next base: position 1,234 of record NW_014563542.1, on the reverse strand, counting down.
CACCAACCTGATTGTGTCACGAGTGTGGGAGCAGACAGATGCAGGATAGCTGCACGCCCACATCTCTTGTATCAACCGGTTGCAGTGTCCCGAGTTTACGTTGCTTATACCCCAGAAAAGGAAACGACGCGGCGGTCGCGAATACCAACGTCGCAAACTGGTGCGCCAGCTCACCCGCACCGCTACCCACGAATTCAACTCCCTCGTTGGTTTATCCAACCCCTCCTTCTCTTCATGCCCATCGAGTCCTCTCCCAACGGAATCCCCACGTGTGTCTACCCCAGTGGAGTGCCCATCGCCGCAACCGCTGACCCCGCGTGTAAATAAACCGTTCGAGTTCAAGTTTATACCGATCGACTTGGACGACTTCAAAATGACTAAAATCCGTCGTGCGTCATCGCCAAGGGATCCTNGTGACCAAGATCCGTCGTGCGTCATCGCCAAGGGATCCGCGTCCCGAATATTACAAGATCTTGAAAGCTGAAACTCTGCACGCTCTTTTCGGGGAATCGACATCTCCTCCCCCTTCACTAAGGGAACTTCGCGCCACATCTCGAAGCGCCTTATACCGACAACAGCGGGTCCGCCAGTGGATTCAATCACACGACACACGAGTGCGGACGCCAGGTGAACATTAAGAGCGAAAGAGCGATCCAGTTCTTACCAACGAGGACCTCTTCCTGCCACTAACAGCACCCTCGGGTCACCGCTCTGAAACTATCATCATCGGTAAGTAATAGCAATTAAGTCACACTTCACCTCCAACGGCACTACCTGTCAGCGCGTATTCCAGGGTAGGGCTGCAGAATNCCGAAAAAATCTAGTCCCTCTCGTGGCCCGAGAATTATAGACAACTGCGGCCGAGCGGGACGTAACATCGAACAAAATAATGGTTGCGACTCACCAGTGATAGCTTGCTGGAATTAATCTAAGGTGATCACCTCCGGTGTGCTGCTCATGGTGGTAGTTCTCAGGCTTTCGGAAAAGTGCTCAGGTGTGGCTCCGCCGTAGTGTTGGTGGAGTAGCTCAGCACGAATCTGCATGTACCGGTTACGTCGCGGGTCACTCGCGGGAATGTTTAGCGACGGTAGATTCGGGTATTCAATCGAGATTGGTACGAGGCGATACGGCACTGATTGCCTTGTGGCATATGTTGGTCGCGTGAGCCCGATTAAAGCGCAGTCACGGGCACTGACAAGAGCGTGGAGTTTAGCGTAAAGTCTGCGAAGCTGTA
>NW_014563541.1:0-1495 GCF_001313825.1 Dinoponera quadriceps | reverse complement strand
CTTTAATGACAATAATTGTCATGTATTTTAATCGACTTTTATGGCAAGTAAATTGAAATGCAATCAATCCAATAATAGATTGTAAAACTTTTTGTCTTTACCTAAATTATACAACAGTGTATAATCTTGAATAAATTTACAGTACATTTAAGTATACAATTTAAATTACTATATTATTTAAACTATTTATGTTGATTGTCATTATGTTGATTCATTATGTTGATTACATTATTTTTGAAGGGTAATAAATGAAATTTCATCAAATTTTTAATATTTGTTTCTTTTTTTATTATTGAATTTCAATATTGTTACAAAATAAACTTAAGTATCTACCAATTTTACTATCAATATTAGCAACTTTTTGTTCCACGGCATCTATTGGTTTTACTAATCGATTTTCCACATTTTCACTTTGTACCAAAAACAAATAAGAAACACCTTTAAAAGGTAAATCTTCAAAAATCGAAAATAATGATAATGAAAGGAAACATTTGTTATTATATGAAATTTCATTTATCCTATAAAATTGACCCGTTTTTAGTCTCACAACTGTGTCATCTGTTGTTTTCGCGCGATTATTACATAGACTGTGATAAACAGTATTTTTATAAATGCACTTACAGTATGTGGCACATCTACCAAAAGTTTCTATATTTTTAATTGTGCATTTTCCACAAAAAGTGATATTATCGCCACTTTGATAATGCGCTTTCAATCTTTTTGGAATAAACAAATTTTCGCACCATTGAAGAACGTCAATTGAGTTAGATAATATGTTAGAATTACCTAGCTTGAATATCAAACCTCTTAGATATTTACTTGCTTTTGATTATCCATACACTTTAGTCCCGTGACGCTCTCTTTATAATTTCTTATACTACTTTCAAAAGGGAATGCTGAGTTTACATACAATGGACCAACATTTTCAGCGGATTTTACAGCGTGTAGGAGAGCATGAAGGTTGAATGTCACTTTTCAGACCCGTACATTCTTTCGTAATGACAAACAAAACGCACTAAACCTTGTTGACACGTTTTTAATTCATCTCTTGTGATTTCTGTTTTTAGTAAAGTGTGTGCACAACTTACTAAAATTCCATAGTGTTCTAGTGTTTTTTCATGCAAAATTCCTTTCAAACAAGGTAGGCTGAAATATAATAACCACGACCTTAATTCAGATGCTTTTGGTTTCATTGATCTACGTAATATCCCTTTACGGGGAAGTCGATGAATATCGTGAGTTGCAGTTATATTTACATAACGTATTTCTATGGATTCGATATCTTTCTTACTCAATTTGTACATAGAATTCCCGGATTTCCACTCATTCCATATTTGATATGTAACCCCAAGCAACAAGCTGTGCATGTATTCATATGAATATGACCAAACCATATCAAAACCTTTCATATGTTGAAAAACACGGGGCTTTTTACGCCGTTTATAACTTTTACGTTTGGATGAAGTTGCTTTTTTTTTACGTCATCCATATGGCT
>NW_014563540.1:0-278 GCF_001313825.1 Dinoponera quadriceps | reverse complement strand
GGATCTCTAGAATTGTCCATATTAGAGCGAAACTGGCGTTCAATGTTAGAACCTCAATGTGTCAGTTTTCGCCGATGAGAGTAGATAACACAATAACGAATGATCAATAATGGGTAAGTTAAATTTCGTGAGGTCGGTAAGTTACAAGTGTCGATAAATTTTCGGGTGGCGATAAGTTACCGGCGTTGGTTACTTATCATGGACGAAAGTTTCCGTGACGGGAAGCCTATTTGTAAGGCATGGCGGAAGAAGGGTAACGTTCAAAGTTTTCAATTCTT
>NW_014563539.1:0-2540 GCF_001313825.1 Dinoponera quadriceps | reverse complement strand
ATTATACCGAAGACGATAGTTCCATGAGAAAACGTAACGGAAATCAATCTGCAAGCGAAACTTGCGAGTTTGCGTGTAATAGGCACAGTAACGTGATTGTAAAATGAATCTTGTGTTTCTTCACGTTAAATCGTGAAAGAATGCAAACTGAAAAGTGTGATTGAAATATTCTGCTTTATTATGATATTTCCATGCTGCAGCCTCGAGGATTTCAAGCGGCGAGCGTTTCTATCTTTCTACAGTAGAAAAGGCAGACTATTGCAAATTCACGTTTCGGCTTGAATCTTTTTAACCGAAAACGTTAGTTCCACGAAATAACGTTAGGGAAATCAATTTTCAAGCGAAACCCACGAGTTTGCTTTAATAGGCGCTGTAACGTGATAGTCAAGTGAAAGTTGCGTTTCTTCACGTTAAATCGTTAAAAGATTCAAACTGACCAATAAGATTGAAATATTCTTCTTTATTATGGTATTTCCATGATTCAGCCTTGAAGAATTTAAGCGGCGAGCGTTTCTTTCGTTTCTACAGTAGAAAACGTGAACTAAAGCAAATTTTCTTTTCGGCTTGAATCATTTCGACCAAAGACGCTAGTTACACGAGAAAACGTAAGGGAAATCAATCTACGAGTGAAACTTGCGAGTTTGCGTGTAATAGGCGAAGTAACTTTATCTCAAGTGAATCTTGCGTTTCTTTAAGTTAAATCGTGAAAGGATGCAACCTGAAGAGTGTGATTGAAATATTCCGCTTTTTATGTTATTTCCAAGCTGCAGTTTCAAAGAATTCAAGCGGCGAGAGTTTCTTTTGTTTCTACAGTAGAAAACGTGAACTAATGCAAATTCACATTTCGGCCTGAATCTTTTCGACCGAAAAAGATAGTTCCACGAGAAAACGTAAGGGAAATCAATCTGCAAGATAAAATTGCTAGATTGCGTGTAATAGGCAAAGTAACGTGAATAACAAGTGAATCTTGCGTTTCTTTACGTTAAATAGTGAACGGATGCAATCTGAAGAGTGTGATTGAAATATTCAGCTTTATTACGTTATTTCCATTCGACAGCCTCGAGGATTTCAAGCGGCGAACGTTTCTCTCGATTCTACATTAGAAAACGTGAACTAATACAAAATCACGTTTCGGCTTGAATCTTTTCGACCAAATACGCTATTTCCACGAGAAAAGGTAAAAGAAATCAATCTGCGGGCGAAACTTGCGAGTTTGCGTGTAATAGTCGAAGTAACGTGAATGTAGAGTGAATCTTGCGTTTATTTACGATAAATCGTGGACAAATGCAACCTGAAGAGTGCGATTAAATTATTCAGCTTTATTACGTTATTTCCATGCGGCAGCATCGAGAATTTCAAGTGGCGAATGTTTCTCTCGATTCTACATCGGAAAACGTGAACTAATGCACTTTCACGTTTCGGCTTGAACTTTTCGAACAAATACGCAAGTTCAGAGAGAAAAAGTAAAAGAAACCAATCTGCTAGCGATACTTGCGAGATTGCGTGTAATATGTGAAGTAACGTGAATGTCGAGTGAAACTTTCGTTTCTATACGTTAAATCGTGAACGGATGCAAACTGAAGAGGGTGATTGTAATATTCAGCTTAATTACGGTATTTCCATGTGACAGTCTCGAGGAATTCAAGCGGAGAGCGTTTCTTTCTTTTCTACAGCAGAAAACGTGAATTAATGGAAATTCACGTTTCGGCTTGAATCTTTTCGACCAATACGCTTTCTCCACTAAAAAATGTATAAGAAACCTATCTGCTAGCGAAACTTGCGAATTTTCGTTGTAATAGCCGAAGTAACTTGATTGTCAAGTGAATCTTGCGTTTCTTTACGTTAAATCGTGAACTGATGCAGACTGAAAAGTGTGATTGAAATATATAGCTTTATTACGTTATTTCCATGCGGCAACTTCGAGGATTTCAAACGTCGAGCGTTTCTTTCGATTCTACAGCCGAAAACGTGAACTAATTGCAAATTCACGTTACGGCTTGAATCTTCTCGAACAAATACGCTAGTTCCACGAGAAAAGGTAAAAGAAATCAATCTACGGGCGATACTTGCGATTTTTCGTGTAATAGGCGAAGTAACATGATGTTGTCACGTCTGACATATAAGTACAAACTAGAAATTCGCCAAATCTTTTACCGAAATCATCTTATATCAAATTAAACTCAACCAAGTAGTAGGGCCAATCAGCAGGCTCGACAAATCAGAGGGGACACCACGCCACCTACGCGCACTCGCCTTAGGGAGGCTTCTCAACATTGCTTGTTGAGAGAAGCTCGACCCAGAGGGCGAGCGTGCCGCGCACGCAGCGCCCCCGCAACCGAAGGAGGTCCCTGTGAGGACCTCCGAGGTCAGTTCTTCCGCCGCATTCAACCCGTTCGGGTCTCGAGCCCCCCGGAGCCCTCCAACTCTCTTAGTATAGCCACGTGCTCGCGCCGCTCTTTACTATTTCCACGCCTCCTGAGCAGGGTCTAGAGTAAGTCCTATTTCTTGTTGTAAGTCCAATTCTAGAATTTAGATTCTTT
>NW_014563538.1:0-201 GCF_001313825.1 Dinoponera quadriceps | reverse complement strand
GAATGTCGATTTATATTGCGGAAAAAATTCTGTAGTAGGAAAAAAATTAGCTAAATGCGCATTAGGTTCTCGTGTAGTAATGAATTTATTGAAACCTTTATTCAAAATGACAGCTCCTGGATAAATTCCACTGTACCACGTCTTTTTTGACTATTTTTTTACAAATTTAGATCTTGTACAATTGCAAAGATCACAATTGAG
>NW_014563537.1:0-592 GCF_001313825.1 Dinoponera quadriceps | reverse complement strand
TGCAAGTTTTGTCAATTCTCTATGATTTTGGAATAAAGTTATAGCTTGTACAACAGCAATCTGTGATGTGAGCCTCTCTATCCTAACATTTGAAATTAATCCAGAGGGACCACTTTCAATAATATTCTCTACCTTAGTCAGTCGTATCGATGACAATGTTATGAGTAAATAAAACAATGTTGACAAGTGGTAAAAGAAGTAGGTAGTAAAAGTAAATTGTTTCAAGATATTAACTTCTTTCCAATTTATTTTACATTTGACATTTCGTCATAAAATATAATTCAGCTGAATTTATAATACCATATATCAAATCATTTTCATTGTTACAAAGAGGTTTAACTAGTTTCTAAAAAAGATGATATTTCATTGAAATGTGCTTGCAATTTATTACCTTCCGGACGTTTTCCCTTACAAAAGATAAACAAATGTGTCGCTCCATAGCCTTCTTAAGATCAAGAACTGTCGTACCATGTGGTGAAAGCTATGGTGAAACAAAAATTATATTATTAGGACAATTGATGAATTAACATAGACCAAGACATTTTTCATAAAATGATAAATTATTATAAAGACCACTACTGCAAGTTTTGGC
>NW_014563536.1:0-510 GCF_001313825.1 Dinoponera quadriceps | reverse complement strand
GTTAGCGAGATAATCACTCGTATCGAATTTATGAATATCGCGTTTTATGTGCTCATAAATGTCTTCGCATTCTATGTGATAAATTAGACTGTCGGTGTCGGTGTACATAATTTTACATTTTTCGCGATATGAAGGAGACATGTACTCGTGGTGAAATTCATACAAGCAAACCTTTGATATGTCGAGGATGCACATACCCACATAGATCGGCTTGTTGAATTTCACTTCGAGTTTCCGTAATTCGACGGCAATTAAGTTTTCGGTGAAAATGCTTCGGCTTTGAAAATTTGGTTTCGCGATCATTGCCTCGGCACCGTACCGTCCATCCCATTTTGTCAACAATTTCACATCTACAGGATTGCGTACATTTTCCATCGTTTTTCCAAATACAGCATTGTTCATCAATTTATACAAATTTTTCTCGAAATTATTCGTCGCCTGTGTTCTAAACTGTGTATTTGGTTTGATGTAATCGCGGAGCCACGGAGATTGAGCGAATTGGAGTATACG
>NW_014563535.1:0-2184 GCF_001313825.1 Dinoponera quadriceps | reverse complement strand
GTAATTTAGCCGTGGAAACCTAAGCGCGCTACCAATGCGCAGAACACCTGCGCAGAACCTGACCTAACGTAACCTATCCGCGAGACCTTACCTATCGTAACCTATCCGCGAAACCTAACCTAACGTAACCTTCCCGCGAAACCTAACTGAGAAACAATAGCGCGAAACCGAAAAGAACTATTGCTGCTCCATGCTGGACGATACGATGCTAATCGCTGTTCGTGTTCTCCTAATATCCAAACTAAATTTCTATGGATTGCTGAGGCTCCGGAATTTTCATAGATCCTTATCAGAAGAACATAATAAGTGAGGAGTTTGTACGACTCGACACCTGCAACCTCCTTGCTGATCATGTTCTCCTAATATCAAAAATAAATTTCCATAGATTCCCAATGCTCCGGAATTTTAAGATTCTTATTGGGGAAATATAATGAGATAGGAAGTTGCACGATTTAACTCCTGCAATCTCCTCGTTCATCATGTTCTCCTAACATCAAAACTAAATTTCCACGGAGCCCATGGAACGAGCGAACGAACTTCCTCGCTGGTCATGTTCTCCTATTACCAAACTAAATTTCCATAGATTCTTGTTTCTGCGGAATTTTCATCGATTCTTATCAGGAGGATATAATGAGCGAGGAGATTTCATGACTTAACTCCTTATCTCCTTAATTCCTGCAACCTCCATGTGATTTGCTTTCGCGTGATGCGCATGCGCGGACGGCTAGTCGCTGTCTGCGTGGTTAAGTTTAAATCTCCTCGCGCGATTTAACTCTTGCAACCTCTTCGCTACCTAAAACGTTAAGCCGTAATTGATTTAACAGATGAATTTAAAGAATAATACTCTTCCAAAAGAATCTTGCGAGTAAAAACATGTAAATTAAAACGCTTGCGAGCAAAAAACATGCGAAATTGAAACGCTGTGAACATGTGGCACATGACAGTCAAATATCTCGCGACAATAACGCAACGTGCTGGACATTTTATACACAATTCTAGTTCGGTTTAGCGGAAATTAATTTTGGACACCAAATAAATCTATTTGTGAAGTTTATCATCACAGCCAGCATCATGCATACAAGTTTACACGTTTAAAATTTACAGCCACGCGAATTGCCGTTATATGTGGTTCAGAAACATCCTGTATTTTCAAATTTTGATATGTGTCATGCGTATTAATGGATCTTGAAATGTTCATATGAATATCAGACATTGTTTAGTAAATCATGCCGCGTCCATGTATTTATATATCGAAGTCCATATATCAAAGAATATATCAAAGAATCAATTAGATTTGAAAAAGTATTCACAATCAATTCTAAATCGCGCGCAGAGGGAGGAATTAAAAGGAGAAATATTTTGATCGAAGGAGATTAATTTCTACCGTATCGACACAAATTTCTGTGAGTTTGTAAATGTTTATACATGGCAGTCTTGAGAATTACAGGTGTTACACGATTATTCTATTGAAATATCCAATGTTTAAAATATTGCTATTTTCTTCCGTTTTCCCTACAATAGTAATAATCACCGATGTAAAAATATTAACGGTAATAAGATATTAATAGAAGGATTGATACGCTGAATTTAGGTCTCCGAATAATCGTGAACGAACTCGATGTTGATAACAACGTCGGTGCGTGTCCTGGTGCCGCCCGATTGAATAATGTCCGAGGGCACAGCTACATCTATCTTACGTAAAATTGATGGGCGAGACTCTGCCCTTTAATAAATAAATTCACGGCATTCCGCCTTGTTATTATTATAGAGTCTCTTTAGTATTCGATCGACTGAAAGGATTGCGCAATCTTGAGAGTGCACGAAATGTAACTCGTAATTCGAAAGATTTCGCAAGTATGTTTTCAGAGAATGATTATGTCAAAAATATGACTGATAATGATTAATATGATTAACGTAATGATAAATAAATGAACCATATGATAATAAATTTACACAGTTAGTATGATAATAAATTAATATAATTAATATAATAAGTTAATATAATTAATAGAGCCAATCAATCAGTCAATTAAAGTCGTGTGCGAGGAAGTAAATTGAGAAATTTGATGTTAATTGAAACTTATCTGTAATTCATGAGATGCGACACTTATCAACGTCCGCATATTGACGAAAAAGGATATCGAACGCGCGATAGGCTTAGAAGCTGACCGTTCGTGATAAGCA
>NW_014563534.1:0-589 GCF_001313825.1 Dinoponera quadriceps | reverse complement strand
CATCAGTCTCCGCGCCGTGACATCGGCCCGCGTGTTCTCTCAAATTTCCCCTTTCCCAGACGTCAACCCCGTGGCAACAGGTTCTCCCTTCCCCCTTGTGAGGTCAGCCCTTGTGCGCCTCTAAATTTCCTTTTTCCTCGCATGACGTCAACCCTCGTGCCTTGCACTATCTCTTTTCCCGCACTTTTTGCGAAGCTCCTAAGTTAGAACCCACCTAGCCTATTGACTTGCATAGTTTTACGACTGCTATGAAATCTGGGCATTCAATGATTTGAAACATCAAAGTGAAAGAAATTATACATTTATATTAGATATTCTACTATCGTTGGAACNTTTTTCAATTATTTAAGACGTTTAAAAATTATACTCACAATTTCGCCATAAATGTCAACAGTGACGTTAGAAATTATGTTAGAAATATTATGAAAAATTAAATACATTGTAATTCAGCTAGTTCCAATGATAAAGTGACGTCTTTCTAATGCGTAGCTGTAATAAATAAATAATTTAGAGGATATAGAAAGTCAGAAAATTAGAAGGTATATAACATCAATTTGTATCAATCTAGGTTATTAAACAAAAAGGCCAA
>NW_014563533.1:0-1761 GCF_001313825.1 Dinoponera quadriceps | reverse complement strand
TTTTCGGAATCTGGGTTTGAGGCGTCGTCAGGGTGATTCAGAAGCGGAAAGGGCTTTGAGCGGTCCATCGCGCGCTGACGAAGATGCGATTGAAGTTCGCGATTAATAAGATTCAAAAAGCGAAGTCGCTCCCTGAGGCAATTTAGTTCGTTTTAATCAAACGAGGAAATTTTGATAGAATTCTCCCTGTTTGAGGGAGGAAACAGGGCCGAAATTTGTAAAGAAAATTATATTCCCGAATTAAACGCAAGAAAGAAAAATTTTTGATATTCCGGTTGTTCGTAAATATCACACCGCTGTCACCAGTTTTCTTTTATGTTACGTCCCGTGTAGACAGGGACGCGCGCGACGGGAGCGGCTCCGTCACGCTTAGCGGCTTCTTAGCCGTGGCGGGGAAAGGCGAGAAGGTTTACGCGTGGTTCTGTGAATAGAATCTCAGAATGAAAAGGGTTATTTGAGAAAGAAACGGAAACAAAATGAATGGGGAGAAAATAAACAATATAATTTATTGTGTTTTCGCGCAATTCGAACAAATTAAATCAAGATGGCAACGTATAAATTACGAAGTTGATTTTGCGCACGAAATCGGCGGTATTATTCAATAGGTAGAGCATCTACCTTATTGTAGAGAAAAGAAGGAGCCTGGTTGCAGGGCAGAGTTTTGTCCGTTGTTTGTTTTTATTGGTAGCGTCACACCAGCTTGGCTGTGGTGCTTTCCTTGAAACGAGATGGACACTGAGAAAATTTTCACACCGACTCTCTGACTTTTTGACGACGAAGTCAGTAGAGTTTGCAGACCGCACTGACGTTAAAAGACTGAGAGTTTGTACTGAATATTTGGTACTGACAGAACGATTGGTACTGACAGAACGATTGGTACTGACTGTCCTAAAGACGGGGCCCTTATTTATACGTTCATCTTGGACTCCCTCTTTCTTCTATAACTGTGTAGTTTGCATTTTTGGTGGGAACGCCAACGGACTTGGTAATCCACGGTGTTCTCAGGTTTATAAGATATGGCACGAAACGGATCATGCATATCCGTTCTCAGGTTTATAAGATAGGGCACGAAACGGATCATGCACATCCGTTCTCAGAGAGCGAAAAAAATTTAGTTTATCTAAATAGTACGTAATGTTAAAACAATATCGCATATCATAACTTATTTCATACATCGGGCATAATCGGTGGGGCAATACTTCAGCTATTCAGCGGCAGTGACTGCCGGATCTATGTTAATTGAATTTAATAAGCTCAAAAAACGGTAGGTAGGAGGTGTGAATTATTTTAATGATACGAAATATAGCAACGATATTGTCGGGACTAAAACTAAAGTTATAATTTTGAAGAAACGGTACCATGTTAACAGGCGACTACCGGGATGAAAGAAGAGTTTAGGGAAGGGAGAAGAGAAAATAGAAGTATGACAGAAAAAGGGAGGAGGAGGAGGGGGTTCCGGGAGTACCTCANGGGGGTTCCGGGAGTACCTCGGGACGTAAAAATATATAAGGTCCAGTAAAAAGTAATCCGTTATTTTTGTATCAAATTGGAGGCTTTATTTAACATAGTTACAAAGATCCGATTTAGGTCAAATATGCACCGTTTTGTTCGATAACTTGTTGCCATTTCGAATGTAATTTCATTATGCCTCTTTCACAGAAACCCTCGTACCTATTGGCAATAAACTGGAAAAATCGATTTTCACAAATTTTTCTTAAGGCGAATTTTTCACCAGCAAAAAAATTCGCCATAGACAGGAAC
>NW_014563532.1:0-911 GCF_001313825.1 Dinoponera quadriceps | reverse complement strand
ACCTAACCTACGCAGCAGAAATATGGACGATTACAAAAAAATAATAGGAGAAAGCTGGAAGCAACAGAAATGAATATGTTTAGGTGAACGCTACGAGTATCTAGAAGAGAAAGAATAAGAAATAAAGATATACGACAAAGTATGGGAGTGGATGTATCACTAATGACGGAGATCAAAGGAAGCAATTGATATGGTATAACCATGTTCAAAGAATGCCGGAGAAAAGGCTGCCAAAAATTATAATGCGATGGATATCACCGAATAGGAGAAAATGAGGGAGATCACGAAAGACATGGAAAAAGGGAATAACGAGGGCAACAAAAGCAAGAGACTTGACGGAAGAACAATGGGATTGAAAGACGTGGAAGTTAGGCATCAGACAACGTCGAAAAACGTTTTGAAACAAATATATACTTCATGGGCTGAAAAGTCCCGGGATTTTTAATTCAAACAAGCGTTTATTGGGCAAAGTTATATTTATTCCTCAACGTAGTTGCCTTCCAGTGCGATACACTTGGTATAGCGATTTTCCAACATTTCGATGCCCTTTCTGTAGTACGAAATGTCCAAGCCTTCGAAATACGCCTCGGTTTCCGCAATGACTTCCTCATTCGATGTGAATCTCTTTCCCTGGAGCCACCGCTTGAGGTTTGGGAACAGCTAATAGTCGCTGGAGGCCAAATCTGGAGAATACGGCGGGTGAGCAACCAATTCGAATTGTAATTGGTCCAATTTGGCCATCGTTTTTAAGGACGTGTGTGATAGTGCATAATCGTGATAGTACTGAACTATTTTCTTCGCCATATGGGGCCGTTTTTTCTTTATTCCGTCGTTCAGTTCATCCAATAACGCTGCATAATATTCTCCCGTAACTGTTCTTCTCTTCTGCAGGTAATCGATGAAGATTATGC
>NW_014563531.1:0-469 GCF_001313825.1 Dinoponera quadriceps | reverse complement strand
AAATTGACTTTATTTCGTGGTGTTGCGGCGCCGAAACGTCGCAGGAAATGTGCGGTTGTCCCGGTACAGCTCGATAGAGCGGGAGGAGGTGGCGAGGCGCGATAATTAATAAAGTGCTTGTTTTTGATGATTAAAACGGAACTGGTCGTTTATTTCTTGATTGCCCGATACACTTTTACGTACGCGTCCGACAGCGTGTCGGTGTCCGAGAATTTGAGTCGCACGTTACAATATCGTGCACGTGTCCGACAGCGTGTCGGTATCCGAGAATTGAGATTGTGAGTCGCACCCGCACCAGTCTTACGTCTTTTTTTATCCTCGTCCTACGATTTAATCGGAGGGAACGGAGTTGATGTGTCAGCGTCATCTAAATGAGGACGCTAACCATCCTGATTTCTATATCTCTATTGCAGGAATGCCAGGTTGCAATTCTGCATAGCGACGTTTGGTAATACGGAGCCGTGACCCC
>NW_014563530.1:0-2567 GCF_001313825.1 Dinoponera quadriceps | reverse complement strand
TTGCCTTGATTACAAAATATAATCGCCGCCGTTTGTTTTAACCGCCACACATATATCTCTAATTATAAGAATTAACTAAGAAGTATATGCAGAAAATCAACATATTAACATAATGAAGCGTAGATGAGGGAGTTGAATACATTTTGTTTAAGGCGATGCTGTAGACGATCCCGAACTCTGACGGGATCACTGCACCACCTAAAAGAAACTAAAATAATCGATAATGCAGGTCTCGTTAATGCAGTTCTTGATACAATGATACTGCTATACCTATAACATATGAGACACAAACTATGCTTATGATTTAAGGTTAGTAAATCTATAATTCTAAGATGACTTAATTTTAGCTTACCATGCACTGAGCTACGATAATGTAAGTGAATATGTGCACAATATTTAATATTTGTAATAATTATTAAATTCTGCAATCTTATAATCCCTGTATTTTGCAAAGCGATTATAATATATTCGGCATTAATAAATGCCAGAAAGTACATATGGCATATTATTGTGCAATATTTCGTCTTCTAAATGTTATATAGTGTTAAATAAAATTTATTAACGACGATACTTGCATTAAAATAAGTACCACATGCAGACTTTGTTTTTTTTCTATATGACGGATTAATTTTAAATTGTAAATAAATGTTTTTGCAGTAATTTTACAAATACATCATATATCACAGGTTCTTTGTGACTCAATATATTGTTATAATAAATAGTTAAACAAAATGATGTGGAAATGAATATTATTGAAAGCAAACAGATTTCATATCTGAATCATTACTTCTGCTTTCAATAATCTAATAATATCTTTAAATGACAGCGAGCTCTTNTCTGCTTTCAATAATCTAATAATATCTTTAAATGACAGCGAGCTCTTATACGAAGGTGGATCAAATATAAACGAACCTTTTGCAAAAAAACCATATATTTTCCAAAATCAGTTCTAATTGACAATTTTCTTATTATTCTACATAGTCTCCCATCTTATCTATATACTTCCTCCAACGGTCGGGTAATTTTTTAATCCCGGTATTATAAAAAGTTCGCGGACGTATATCAAACCAATTGCACACGAACTGCTGCACCTCTTCGTTCGTTGTGAAGCATTGTCCACCATAGGGCTTCCTTGAGTAGCCCAAACATATGAAAGTCGCATGGTGACAGGTCTGGGCTGTAGGGTGGATGTTGTAGGATAGCCCAGTGCATATCGGCCAATTTTTGTTGTGCTCCTGCTGCGGTGTGGGGTCTGGTGTTGTCATGGACAAGCAACACCATTCTAATTGGAATGCCGCGCCTTTTTGATCGATAGGCAGCTCGAACTGAAGTTCCTGAGAGATTTCAAGAACAGTTAAGTGCCGATCACCTTCGATAAGTTCTCGAACAGCCTTGGTGTTCTGTGCTGTGATGCTGGTGCGGGCATGACGGCGCGGGTGGGCAATATTTTCAACACGCTCCCATCCTTTCTTAACCCATTAATGCCCAAAGAGACCAAAATTTTTCGTTTACTTCAAGCGTGTAACTTTTGATAAAATAGTCATCTAAAAAATTCTGGCACCTTCATTCCCAATGTTTTCGAGGTCGCTCTTTCGAAATTCGTGACTAAAATTATGGAAAATTTAGTTCCACTAAGGATTTTCCACGATTTTCTAAAAAAAAACGTGATTTTGACGCGACAAATTTTTATAAAATCGTGGAAATCGGTTCGAAAACGTTACTTGATCCATGCTAAAAAGTTCTAGAATTTGGTCATTGATAATCGTTCTTAAAAAATAGGGCTGTTGAAAAATTAAAAAAAATTTTTTTGGAGTGGAAATTTAAGATGGCGGCAGTGCACATATTCCATACACGGAATAATGCTAAAAAATCGCTCCAAACGCATTTTAATGAAAAATACCTAAGAATAAAAGTTGTTTATTTTATTGAATTATTGCGATTACTAGTCCCAAAAGTTAGGCCCAACACATTTTTGGGCCTTATTGGACTCAAATCGAGTTTTTTGGTGAAAAACTCATATTTTGGATTTTTTTATTTTTTCCCTATGTTTCAAGTGTCCTTAACCGCTGTTGATTACAACGTTGCCTAGTTTTCACCACGTGGAGGTGGACGCTTATCGAAAACCTTTTTTTTTACTTTTTTTACTTTTTTAANCCTTTCGCGGCGGAGTGCTCTGGAAAGAGTTGCGCTCTAAGCAGTCGATGCCAGATCGACCGCGCGGACAAAATACGCGAGTCGTTCCGAACGCAGTGTGTGGAGCTGATTTTGCTGGTCATTTCTCTAACGCGGCTGGCCGGCACGCCGATCAAACAATAATATTAATAATAATAACAATTTTAGTAATGTTTAACAATCTTTAATAATCTTATATAATTTTTAACAATTTTTAATAATTTTCCTTTGTGTGGTACAATCTAAAGCAGGGTTCAATACATAAACCAACTTTACAGTCTTTACATTCAAATTGTGTTTCGGTTCGCTTTTTGTGTTTTCTGCAAACCACACATTTCCGCCCACATTTCCTGTGGGATTGATATATTTGGATGGAAAATGTGTTGGAACCAAAC
>NW_014563529.1:0-592 GCF_001313825.1 Dinoponera quadriceps | reverse complement strand
TTTCTCATGATTTTATCATTGTTAGTTTTATGACTACTACGAAAAATTTAATTACTCTCTACAAAATTTTTCTCGGTATTATTGAAATCAATTCAGAGCGTTAAAAATGTCGTTACATCAACCTTCCATGAAAAAAAGTTTATCAAATTACTATAAATTGTTCACTGACAAAATTTAGAAACCATCGGTTTCGTAAACGATCGGTTTCGTAACTTGCGATCACAAGGAATTATTTTCAAATTAAAGCACGCACACACACCCACACACACGCACACACACACACACACACACGCGACGCNCTCTCTTTCTCAAACTCTCAGATACACTCTTACAGGTTAATTCTGTCTTGCACGATTAAAGATCTTCCAATTTTTATGCGTCAAAGTCAACGCGTTGTTAGCGCAAGAACAAAATCACTATTGAATTTGTGACTGAAGGATCGTGTGATCACACCGACTGTTGTCTGCCAACTAATGCGACGCAACGGCAGGCGAAGTAAAGCAATGAGTCAACCGAAGACTGAGCACTTCGCCAATACCGACAATGGAATTTATTCGAGAATATCTGCTGTTCCCTGCAGATATATGTATTT
>NW_014563528.1:0-1331 GCF_001313825.1 Dinoponera quadriceps | reverse complement strand
ATAAACTGGGAAAACTTCACCAGATAGCCGCAACCTGGAAGATGGTGATGAAACTGGACATCGAATCTTTAGACCATCGTTATGCCCAAATAAAAGATTACCTGCATCAAATAATGTTAACGTGCCGCTCTTCGCGCTTATGTACAAACTTGCACACAATTACAGAAAAAAATCTAGAACGAGTACACAGAACAATAAATAGTATAAACAATATATATATAAAAACCCCTAACTTACAACGAGGCCTAATTGACGGAGTAGGCTCAATAGCAAAAACCCTGTTCGGAGTATTGGATGCAAACGACGAAAAAATAATTAATGAACAACTAAGTCTACTAGAAAATAACCAAAAAATTCTAAAACATACGGTGGCAAACCAATTACAAATTTTGAATAAAATAATAGGAGACATGAAAAGCCTCGAAGAAACAATAGAAGAAAATAATGACTTAATGCTAAAAAGTATAAGCAAACTTGTCTTAAAACAAAGTGAATTTATCGAAGGAGAAGAGGTAAACGAACATTTTACAATAATAAATGCAGTAATTACCGATCTTATGCGCGATCAGGAAGATTTAATGATCTATCTAAATAATATAAACCAAGGAAGATTGCCACAACAAATAACGCCAATAGAAGAAATAATTAAAAATCTTAAAGAAACGGTAATACACTTACCTGAAGGCACTCACTTCCCAATTATCCTCTCAGTAGAAAATTGGGTACAAATAAGCAAATACATAACAATTAGCGCGTACTATAAAGACGGAAATATATATACTATTCTAAAAATACCGTTAATAACTTACCCAGCTTACGAAATAGTGCAAGTAATACCCCTTCCTATACACGCTCATGATAACGTATTTGCACTGACAGAACTCACATACACAAAAATCGCTGTCAATACAGAAGGTAACATACTTAGTTTTGACTGAAAACGAATTAAATGCATGTATTAAGCTAGGGAATCGGTATACATGTTTTTACAACACTCCAATATATCGCATACACTACGATTCACCCTGTGAACTTCAAATGTATACCGCACAAAAAACACACGAAAATTGTAAAATTAATTATGTCAACATAAACCACACTGTAATCATTTCATTAATAAGAAACAACGCTTAGCTGTATTCAACGCATAGCGCACAACCAATAATGATACATTGTAAAAATAATAAGGAATATCGAGAAAAAATTTAAAAATTAGGAATTATCCAATTTCAACAGCAATGTAAAATTACAATAGAAGATACTATACGAAGGCGGTTCAATTAGTACCCGTGTTAGACGACAGAGGGCGTTCCTGAGGGAAGTTGGTGTTA
>NW_014563527.1:0-898 GCF_001313825.1 Dinoponera quadriceps | reverse complement strand
ATCGTTTACGTTCGCCTCCGCTGGGGCGCTGCGCGCGTGTGGTAAGCAAATGTTCATTGTTATTTACTTATAGCGAGTTTACAACATCCTTCTTCACAAATTTATTCAAAATTTAACAAGGAATCGAAATATCTATGGCTCATTGTCGTAACTGATTGGGAAGTACCAGTAATCTCTAATCGTTTACGATCGCCACCGCTGCGGCGCTGCACTCGCATAGTAAAGAAATGATCGTTTTTATTTACCTATTGCGAGTTACCAACATTCTTCTTCAAAAATTTTTTCGAAATTTAAGAAGGAATCGAAATATCTAAGCCTCATTTTCGTAGCTGATTGGGAAGTACCAGTAATCTCTATCGTTTACCATTGCCTCCGCTTCGGCGCTGCGCGCGGATGTTAAACAAATGATCGTTGGGATTTACCTATTGCGATTTACCTATTCAATTTCATTACCATNTTGGGATTTACCTATTGCGAGTTACCAACATTCTTCTTCACTAATTTATTTGAAGTTAATAATGAATCGAAATATCTAAGCCTCATTGTCTTAACTGATTGGGTAGTTTCTTTTGATTTTACAACCAGAAACGTGAACTAGTGGAAATTCACGTTTGGGCATGAATCTCATGGACCATATACGCTAGTTCCACGAGAAAATGTAAAAGTAATCAATCTGCTGGCCAAATTTACGAGTTTGCGTGTAATAAGCAAAGAAACGTTAGTGGCTTGTTAATCTTGCGATTCTTTACGTTAAATCGTGAACGGATGCAAACTGAAAGTTGTGATTATAATATTCAGATTTATTACGTTATATCCATACGGCAGATCCGAGGATTTCAGGCGGCGTGTGTTTCTTTCGATTCTACATTAGAAAACGTGAACTAATGCAATTTCACGT
>NW_014563526.1:0-790 GCF_001313825.1 Dinoponera quadriceps | reverse complement strand
TTCATGAAAGCACCTAGGATAACCTAATCGCGACAAACGCTCCAAACCTGCGTCTAAAGTTGCTAAATCTTCAAAACATTTTTGTTTCTTATTAATAATGTGACGCGGCGGCTTAAAGCGTCCGTCACAAGAGGCGAACGCCTCCGAGGAGGTCCTATCGCGGGGCATTGTGCTCCCCGCGAGCTCATAATTTTTGGCAACGGAAGTCATAGTGTGTACTGAAGACTGCACACCTTCGATGCGCGTGTCCCACTGAGGTAAGTCTCGTGTCCCTAAGCGATGTATCACCCACGCTCCCTATGGCGTCGAGAAGGGGAGGAAGTACAAGACGCGGAGCGCCGAAATCCTACCGGCCAGGTGGAGGAGTGGCGTCTGCACGACATTACGGGCAAACACAAAATGATCCTCTTTCCTTTTTCTTGCCATCGAAAAATTGCTACTGATACAACCTATGCTGTAGAATCTCGTGGTTTCTAGCGGTAAACCGGCGAACCGAGGACGATTAAAAGGACAGCTCGATCAACAAGCGGAAGTTTTGAAGTCGAGCTGAGCTACCGAAGCAATAGACGAGACGGCGGAACCAATCGGCCGTCGTCGGAAAGAAGCAAGCTGTCGAAAAAAGACAAACTTCGAGAACAAAAGAGGAGTACTAGCTTATTATTTGCGGTTTCGACGCCTGGATTCTTCTTCTTTTCTTCTCGGCTTCTGCGAATTTTGGACAATAGCGTCGATTATAATTTGTGCAAGCATTTGTGAGCGAGAGATTGATTTATTAATTGATTGAACTTTA
>NW_014563525.1:0-1107 GCF_001313825.1 Dinoponera quadriceps | reverse complement strand
CACGCAAATCGCCTAAAACACTATATTGATAACTAATAAACAAAAAAAACAAAAGGAGAAGGGCACGTACTTTTAAGGAGGCCCAATAGGGCGTCCATGCCCCGCCCAGGAAGGCACCTGGGCCGTGGGACGTCATCCTCCTCCCACTCACCCTGGCCCCCGCCGCGCCCTACCATGCAAATATTGGTCCTCGCCAGGTGAAGGAACTCCCGCATGATAAGAATACCCTGACGAGGGCCCACAGGTTGGAAACCCTCACGCAACAATGCAGGAAATATTACCGCAATGGGTAATCTCAGTAATGAAAAAACTTGAGGGTCCACCCCCGGCACAACCTCGCCGCACGCGCAGCGAATCTAAAATGTGCCGAAAAAACATACACTGAACACACATACATAGATAAGGGATAATAAAAATTAACAAACACAAAAAGAAGGGGGGCAGGCAACAAAATAATACACTACCACTTCCTTCCTTTTGCCCGGACAACAAGGACCGCACATTTCAATTGACAGCAAACTACTGAAGAATCACTATAGAAACCACTCGGAAACACCGTGACAGACGACTGAAAAATGCTGACGCTAAAAGACATCGTGAAACCATAACCTTGGCCGGGTTACACACACAAGCGAAATACGACTACGAGGACGAATAAAGATTAAAAAAAAAGCTCGACACATTTCACATACTCCCTTCGCTGTTTAAATTACAGGATGGCCATAGCCAATAACATTATATACACAACGAGCGAGCCCAAAGAAAAGCCCTACATATTACAGGAGACTACTTTCGAGACACACCGGGGCTATACTTTGATAAACTGGGACAACTTCACCAGGTAGCCGCAATCTAGAAAATGGTAATCAAATTGGACATCGAATATTTAGACCACCGTTACAACCAAATAAAAGATTATCTACATCAAACAATGCTAACGTGCCGTTCTTCGCGTCTATGTACAAACTTGCATTACGGAAAAAAATCTAGAACGAATACACAAAACAATAAACAGTATAAACAGCATATATAAAAGAACTCCTAATTTACGACGAGGCATGATTGACGGAGTAGGTTCTATAGCAAAAACCCTTTTTGGGGTAATGG
>NW_014563524.1:0-434 GCF_001313825.1 Dinoponera quadriceps | reverse complement strand
AAGATAACGATACATAATTCTTGAGCGTGGAAGTTATTCCAACGTTTCTGTTACGATCAATCTCTACACCATCCAATTCATAACGAATCTCATCAAACATGAATGCGACGCAATTATTTCCCAATGTTACAGCCACATTTTCGGCTGTCGCTTGTGCAATTATTTTTCCCTCAACATAAAGATAACTCTCGCATGGTAATGTGTATAAATCCTGCTGTTGTATGGGTATTCTTATCTCATCGCTATATCTTAACGTTGTGTTGGCGTATGGGTTGTACGTGTAAGATTCAATCTTGACGATTCGATCGTCAAAGATCGGCTCACCTTCAATGTTCAAAATGTCAGTCATATCTTTTTTTTTTTCAATTATTCCGTACGATGAATCCCAAAGATTTCAAAAACTCTACGTTCAATGCACTGAGTTTCTTTCGAGC
>NW_014563523.1:0-982 GCF_001313825.1 Dinoponera quadriceps | reverse complement strand
TTCCATGAGTCATACGCTTTCTGGAACTCGTCGACTGTGATGCTGTTCAAGGCGGCCGTCGACGTAGCTTGTATATTGTCCACCGACTCCAGATGTTTTCCTTTAACGGACCTTTTCAGCCGAGGGAACTAAAAGAAGTCTGCCGGGGCCAAGTCGGGGCTGTAAGGCGGCTGCGGCACTGTTGCCACACCGATCCGGGCAAAACTCTGGGCACAAGTTTTGCGCAAATCTTCCGCATGGCCAAGTCTTCCGATACAATCTCGTGCACAACCGTTTTCGGCAATTCAGTAATTCAGACATTAAGCGAACACTCATTCGACGGTCTGAAAACAGTAGTTGGCGCACACGAGTCACATTGTCGTCCGTTCGCGATGTTGACGGGCGTCCTGCGCGGGCCTCGTCTGCGACCTCCTCCCGACCATCTCGAAACATCTTGTTTTATCTGTTCGACTGCGATCTGGAAAGGCAATTATCTCCGAAGGCTTCCTGAAGCATTTCAAATGTTTCCAGCGGCGTCTTCTTAAGCTTCACACAAAATTGTATCGCATAGCGTTACTTTAATATTTTCTCCATGGTACCTTCGACGCGACCACTACGTAGAAGTTCTCGGAACAAGCCGTCCTATTTCTCCAAGCGCATGAAGGCAATTGAGCGACATACCGCTAGAAAGCTAAGAGTTTCCCCCACCCTCTCCAACCGGTCCGACCGCTCAGGGACGTATACTCGCGTCACAAAAAAATGCGACGCATTATTTTCCGGACAAACCCTGTATAACGTTNTTTCCGGACAAACCCTGTATAACGTTGTCGTGCAATATACTTTATGGAGCAAATGTTAATGTTAATGTTGCAAATGTAATAAGTAATTGAAAAATTTTGTCTCTAAAATATTTTTTTGTTAAATTTTAAATTTCATATCTTAATTCGAGTACAATTGTGATGCAATTTGGTATACGCATTATAAGTGGAGTGGATTAATCACA
>NW_014563522.1:0-464 GCF_001313825.1 Dinoponera quadriceps | reverse complement strand
AAAGGAGGGGGTGCGCGATGGTATACCGACTGTCGGAGGAGGAGGGGGTACCGACCGCTGAAGGGAGCCTATTCGGCCAGTAAAAAAAAAACAACGCCTACCGACCGCTGAAGGGGGCCCTATTCGGCCGGCGAAAAAAAAAACAACGCCTACCGACCGCTGAAGGGGACCCTATACGGCCGGTAAAAAAAAACAGCGCCTACCGACCGCTGCTATTCGGTCGGTAAAAAAATAGAAACAGCGCCAACTGCGCCAACTGCGCTAACTGCGCCAACTGGTTTTTGCTGCCGTTTCTCTGCCGGTAAAACAGGTCCAACTGCGCCAACTGGATTTTGCTACTCGGTCGGTAAAACAGATCCAATTGAGCCAGAACCGGCCTCTCTCATCTACTCACCAGCTAAACTGTGGCAAAATAGTTTGCAAAATTTCGCCGCGGACAGTTTAACCTTGAAGACGAGCCACGC
>NW_014563521.1:469-2070 GCF_001313825.1 Dinoponera quadriceps | reverse complement strand
GAAACTGCTGTCGAAAACCTTTTTTATCGTAACTGCTGTCGCAAACCTTCGCTAAGCGCTTATGGAGATACTTTGATTCGTCATCAGAGCACATTGTAAGTTTTTTCCCGGAT
This sequence comes from Dinoponera quadriceps, assembly GCF_001313825.1. Lineage (NCBI taxonomy): Eukaryota > Metazoa > Arthropoda > Insecta > Hymenoptera > Formicidae > Dinoponera > Dinoponera quadriceps. Next base: position 1,957 of record NW_014563521.1, on the reverse strand, counting down.
GAGTCGGCGATATTCTCAGAGTCTATCACCCCACCTATTTTTTCACATTAAAAAAGGAAATATAAGGCAGGAACGCACAGCCAGTTTGTGCCAGTCAGTTTGTGCCATTCAATGTCGGTATATTAAAAAGCGAAAGATCATAGTAGATTGTTCAAGCAATGGCATTGCGCAGTGATCAGTAAAAAAAAAAGTTAAATAATGAGAAAAGTTGTTGAAATGTGAGAAGTTTTTTAGAAGATTTTAGAAGATTTTAAAAGTTTTTTTTAAAAGATTTTAGAAGTTTTTTTTAGAAGATTCTAAAAAATGGAAGTGAACAATGATGTTAATGTGGACAATGATGTGGACATTGATGTTGAAGTGGACAATGATGTTGAAGCGGACAATGATTTTGAAGCAATAATGGATTTATCCGATTCACCCGATGATGGCCATATTCTAACAGACGATAGTGATGTTCTTAGTGACTGTAGTGATGACTTTAGGGAAAACTAGGTTAAAGCGATGTGTAATGCGGAAATCAATGCGCTGAGTGGACAAACAAAAATGGGTTGCATCTATTTTTTCTACACTACAGGATGCGGCGGCCGTGCAGCGTTCTGTGCTTCATGTATGGTGCGACTGACAGGCTTATTCACACACATGTATGACGTTCGAAAGCATCGGATTAAAAGACACGATGCGATAAACGGAAAATTTTGTGCGAATTGCTATGGATCACTCTTTCAAATACTTCCGTGCAATTTGTGTCTTGTATGCATACAAGCTTATACACACACATGTGAAGACAATTTGCTTTAATCGGCTATAAAAACTTGAAAGATAATTTTGACAGATTTTAATGAAAAAAATGGAAGAACTCTCGCGAACTGAACGTGAACTGTTGGATCAATCTGCTCGATTGAGTTCGCAAGACGAATATAACGTGTGAGAGGAACGGTGTGACGAATGCCTCGAGTCGTTGGAAGGATATAGTCAAGCGAAACGACCGAGATTATCGATCGGTGTTCAACAATCGTTGATCGCTCGAATTGCACGACTTGAAGGACTAAAACATTCATTGCGTACGCGTTTTGTACATACAGGCGCCGGACATACAAACGTTGGACTCTTATGGCGTGAAATAGACACTGCTTTCAATAGCCGCGTATTAACTGGTGCAAATATAAATGTAAATTTTATCGAACCTCTTCGATTTCTCCAGAGTGCGAAGGACATAGTGCTTGAACATGTGCAAAACGCTAGGGAGAGACACGCAAGTGTGAAAGTGAACACCGCATTTAAAGGTGAGTTTGTCACGGGTGATAAACGCGCGAATAAAAGTATTACCGCAAAAAACGTTGAACTCTTCCGCGCATCCGATCTCGAAAAGTGGTATGAACGACGTATTATCGAGCCCACTTTAGCATCTTTAGAAGAATTTCAAGAACGTGATAGCGAATGGGCATTGTCGCGAATACTCAACCTAACAGTCAATGTTAACAAGTACAA
>NW_014563521.1:0-327 GCF_001313825.1 Dinoponera quadriceps | reverse complement strand
ATACAACAGTGCTCAATTTACAGAACATTGAGTTTCCAATGTCTGTAAATCAAAGAACAAACTTCGAGCGACAAAACAATATATCCATCAACGTGTACAGTGCCGAAAAAAAGAAAACAGAAAAAGGAAAAACGGCACATGTGATCCTTCCAATACGTCTCACTGACCGCAAGATGGACAGACACGTCAACATGTTTTACTTGAAAGATCCGCGAGGTGACAACGTTGGACATTTTGTATGTATAAAAAATTTGTCCCGACTTGTGAGCTCACAACTGAGCAAACATGATCATAAGAAATATATCTGCATCCGGTACGTATAAAAAT
>NW_014563520.1:0-387 GCF_001313825.1 Dinoponera quadriceps | reverse complement strand
ACACGAATTGATAATTGTGAATACTTATATATTATATATTAATAGAAATGTTTTCACTAGCAGACTTTATTTGTACAACAGTTTGCTTGAATGGCGCCTATAGAGGGCACTATACGCAATATAAGTTTTACAGTGTGAGGAGAAAGTCAAATGAGGAATTTTCAAAAAGATATTTCGTATAAAAGTTGTAGGATTTTAAATGACCCATTACAGAGCAGTATTAGTATGATCTTGAATAGCGTCGGCAAGGTCACTTGAAGGTTAATTTGAATTTTGTAAATGGAACCCCCAATTTTATTACATATTGTTGTTATTTCGAAAGGTTTTCAAAATACTGTAACAAAGTATTTTTTATAAAGTATTTCTCGAGTTACGAGATTTAAATAT
>NW_014563519.1:369-1111 GCF_001313825.1 Dinoponera quadriceps | reverse complement strand
TCCGCAATGAATTGGAATTTTCACACACACATTTACACTGAAAAAAAAGGTGTAAAAAAATATATATTTGGTGAATGCTAATAGGATATTTACTTATGTCAGTATATAATATATAATTTTTAACATTAAAAAATTTTTTTTTAATTGTAAAATATATATTTTCTCAAATCTGTTGTTTTACACAAAGAAAATTGTTTACTCGACGACGTTATCTCCGGCAAGCGCTGAGTCGCTCAGAGACTAAGTCCGAAAGCGGGGTGTTGCTTTCGACGTCGTTACCTGCGCCAGAGGGGTTTCCTGAAGACCCGGACAACCGTTTACGTGGATTGAAAGGAATACTCCGGGGAAACTTCAACGTCGAGTGCCGCATCGCCGCTGCCTGCGGTTCCGCTGCGGAACAGCGAAAACCTGGACGACGTTACCTCCGGCGGGCGCTGAGTTGCACAGAGACTTATTCCGAACACGGGGTGTTACTTTCGACGACGTAACCTCCGGCCGAAAGGTTTCCTTGACGAACCGGACAACCGACAACGTCGGTCGACGGGGTACATCCGGGAAAAATTCCCCGTCGAGTGCCGCCCCGCTGCGACCTGCGTTTCCGCTGCGGAAACGCAAAACACGGACGACGTTACCACCGTGGGGCGCTTAGTCGCCAAGAGACAATGTCAGAACTCGGCGTGTTGTTTTCGACAACGTAACCTCCGGCCGAGGTGTTTTCTGACGACCCGGACAACCGACAAGG
>NW_014563519.1:0-206 GCF_001313825.1 Dinoponera quadriceps | reverse complement strand
GGACGACGTTACCTCCGGCGGGCGCTGAGTCGCTCAGAGACTAGTTCCGAACCCGGGGTGTTGCTTTCGACGACGTAACCTCCGGCCGAGGAATTTCCTGACGACCCGTATAACCGACAACGTGGGTCGACGGGAAATCTCCGGGGAAATATCCACATCGAGTTCCGCCCAGATGCGGCCTGCGGTTTTGCTGCGAAATCGCGAAA
>NW_014563518.1:0-530 GCF_001313825.1 Dinoponera quadriceps | reverse complement strand
TTCTTTAAAAACGTGCATATAATCAACGTGTGAAAAAGTGTTTTAAATATGTCTGATACCAGTGACATCAATATTTTCTGCAACGAATCACTACTATCATCATCATCATCATCACACACCGAAAATAATTATCCGTTTGACTATCTTTATGCGCACAAGGAAAAATCACATTGGAATCTAGCGACGTAAGTCTGAGACGAGAAATTGGGCTTGATATTACGCGCGAACGGATGTGGATTAAAGCAGCAGTGGTTTGCAGTCACAGAGCCGCGCGTTACATACGCCAAATATCACAAGGAAACATTGTTCGGCGAGTTGAATTTCTCATTCCCACAGACAATCAGGGTTCAACTATGTGGTTACGTGCCAATCGACCAAGTAAATAATCAACTATAAGAAAAAAAGAGAAAGAGGAAAAACAGCGCGAACGAATATGAACGCGGAGGAATAGGAAGAGATTCGAGATTTACTCGAAACTACTAACGGCATTGATTCGCGCGAGGCTTATCACGCTTAGATACGACGATACA
>NW_014563517.1:0-1790 GCF_001313825.1 Dinoponera quadriceps | reverse complement strand
TGAGTCCCACCTCCCCTTTGGCACTCGAGTTATCAACTTGCTTCGAAGAATTTTCTAGTTTTTACAAATTTTCTTACTGAAAAAAAAATTGCGACGTGGAACTTCTTTTGCAATAAGACATTTTGTAAGAGTTAGAGAAGACCTCCGAGGTAAGTTGATAACCGGAATATCGATGGGGAGGTGAGACACATGAAGACAGAAAAATTTCAAAGTTCAGTTCCCAAACCTTGCATAGGGTCCTTTACTAGTTTTTTCAGGATTTGTCACTTTAATATAAAATAAACTCATTAATAGTAAGGCAAAAGTTTAAACAATACTTTAACAAGATGCAACCTTTAATAATAAATGCGCACATAAAGACATGTTATATATTCTAAATAATTACTATTTCCCTCTATTTCGACGTTATGTTTTTTCTGACCATTGTAAACATGTCCATGAATTTGTTTCACTTTTGTCAACATTTTATTCTGATCTCATAGTTAATATAGATGACAATGTAGATGTGTAAAAAAAAAGTTCGGTAGAAAATAAAACTTTAATTGTTAAGTAAAAATCTCATGCCTCTTTTTTAACACTTTGCGGTTCCTCGACGGCATGGTGCCGTCGCGATCTGACAACATTTGTTTTATCAATAAATCGAAACATATGCAGTTTTAAAGCAACATGCAAAACAGATGAATAAGTGATTCGTAGCTATGACAAAACAAGTGACAATCGCTCCAAGTGTTAGGATTGTTCTTTCGGAGCTAGTCTTTCGATTCTAGTCGATCGACAGGTCTTAGCAGTGTAAACATTATTGTGAGCTGAGGAAAAGCAAAAAAATATTATCTAACACAGATTTTTTTTCAGATAAAAAAATTTAAGATATAGAAGGTAAATACGTTTCTTACAATTAGTCATTGATTTATTATTTATCAATCGTACACGTATTCTCTAATTGTATTTGTTTTTTTATCTATTGGTTGATTTCGTATTGTGCCGTATTTTATATTATTTTGTTTCATATTATATGGTCATAGATGATGTATTACCGATATTTCATTGACGTGAGACGAAACTCATCAGAATCATCAGACGATGAGAATATTAATTTATATCCGCGGAGAAAAAAAACAATGTTTGCACATGTAAACGAGAAAAGAAGTATGTTTTCTATTCTTTTAATCTTTCTGATATAATTTATGCGCTTAAAAAATCAATTATATTTATGTTTGACTCTTTTCCAGCTCAAAATAGACCATAATTTTGAAGGTCTCAGAAAGTAAATTTCTCACAGAAAAATTAACTTTTATGGTCTTTAATAATAGAGAAAAAAATGAATTTCACGATAAAAGTTTTTTGAATACGCTAGGTTCAATAGTTTTTTTAGCTATCAACATTTGTATAAGAAGAAAATCAACCAAATAAGCGCGGCTACTTTCGTATTATGCCTTCGAGAAGTTCGGACACATTAGTAAAGCGTCTTCGGGTGGACCGCGGACCGCAAAGTGTTAAAATGTACACAAATATCTTTTTATAACTTGTTTTATTGATTACCACCAGAAAAAAACGTGGTTTTCGATGGAGCAATGCTTCCAAACATTTATCAACACTTTTTTTATTTTTTGTACCTCAATATATCCAAAATCCATAAAATTCCTTTTTCCAGTATAAACATACTTTCTTTGAATATGGATTGTTTAGTTAATTTCAATTCAATTTTTCTCTCTAAAATACTTATAGTATAATATTTATATACTCACATTTTACGACATTAGGGACTAAAAACGTAAAGTTTTTTAGAAACT
>NW_014563516.1:0-1727 GCF_001313825.1 Dinoponera quadriceps | reverse complement strand
TATTTCTAAGTCACTTCCAGTATTGATCGTGGCAGACTAAGTTTTTCTTACTCGCCTATCACCTCGCCAGTCGCCGCGCTGAAAAACTGCTCACATTAACTGACAAACAACGGTCCGTGAAGTCACATTCTGAACTAAGATTCTTCAATTGCAAGTATCCACTCTAATTTTTCCTGACAACAACGCGATAGTTTTGATACATAAAAATTGGAAGATTTTGATTCGTGCGAAATAGAGACAACTTGTAAGAGTGAATATGCAAATTCGAGTATGTGTTTATATTAGTGTTTTAATTTGAAAATAATTCCTAATCGCAAGTTTCGAGACCGATCGTTAGAAACCGATGATTTTTAAACTTTATCAGTGAGCGTGCGTGATCTGGGAATTTGACAACATTACTTTTTTGTGCATTTTTTCAGCAGTCTGATAAATTTGAAAAACGTTTTTTATGGTGTCTTTTATGGAAAGTTGATACAACAATGTTTCTTGCACTCTGATTTAATGTCACTGAGGCCGAGAAAAATTTGAGAGAGAGTAATCAGTTTTTCATCAATTACTGAATGTGTGAATCGACAATACGAACTATATTTTGAAGGAATCGAAAGATTCGTAGAGAAAACAAGTAACGATCCATTGGATATCTTCTCTGTAAGGATAAAATTGATCGGATAAGTGAAGAACAAGCGTGATAACGTATCGGAAAAAATAACATGTCGGAAAAATTCATGTGTGCTTAAGATACGCCAAATTTTTTTTTGGTTTTGTATTTTCAATTTTGTTAAATTATAGTTTTTATCTATGCTATCTGTGCTTAACTGTGCTTAACTGTTCCTTGACTTTATCCTTATGAGTAATTGCAACATACGAAAATGATAAAAATATTTCTTTGTGTGATTTTACGCAACATGAAATATTTGTGAAACTTATCACGCTTATTAAACATCTGTATTAACGATTCAGCTATATTTCATGAAAAAAAGAAAACGCAAGAGCTAATAATCAGATATGGCCAGAGCGAGATTCTTCTAATGATAAAAAAGATCAAATCACCACACGAATCAGGTCAAAGAAATAGATTCACTGAGTGTCTAAGTATAAAAGATATAGGTACAGTTCTGTATACGTAAGAAAAAATATTTCAATTATCACATTCTTTGATTTATATCGTGGAGTCAAAACGTGGCATTAACCCGATTTAGCGAAACACTTCTTCGTATTTCGCAGCACGGCACTATATTCTTGATTTTATGTATCTGATTCCAGCTGCAACTGGTATTATTTCTTTATTAAAGCTGAACAACCCATTACACCACGAAGGTATTAGATAATTATAGTNAGCAAAATCATTCTTGGTCGAAATTATCATGAAACTTACTCTGAAAAACGAAGCACGAATGTCACATATATCGAAAACAGCTGCAGTGGACATCGAGTTCAACGATTTGATGTACTCGGTGCCGGACTTTGGAAAAGGTAACTGCCTATAATTACATAAAACGAATAAAAATAATTGTAAAGTCGAGGTGCGTACTAACAAATGCAAATATCCGTTATGTCGAAAATAACTTTTTACACAAACATGGCGTATTTTTCTATCAAAATTTCACTCGAATATTCAGTCTATTATTAATTGCTTCTACATACCATTAGGGCAAAAATAAGAGGTGTTACGTATACCTTATGAATTAAAATCAATGATATTGATTAAGGTAATAAATAAGAAGTAA
>NW_014563515.1:0-957 GCF_001313825.1 Dinoponera quadriceps | reverse complement strand
TTTACAATAAAACCAATCAAGCAGGACGTTCATCAGAATTAATGTCTTCACCTTTTCTCACATATTTAGAAATATCCATATTTCATTTATCTTTTGCGTTGAAAAGCGCAAATACGTTACAGTAAACGTGCTGCCGAATAAAATCAGCGGAAAGACGAGTTTAATGTACGATCTAACACAGATTCAGATAAAGAAGCTAGAGGTGTATGACAAATGAATTTTGAGGAATAGGATAAACGGCGTGTGATCAAAATGTAATCTCGACAAACTTGATTAGAATAAAAGTTAAAAAGACCAAAATTAGATTGACTGAGACTATAATATAATAATTTATGTAATTACGGTTATTTATTCTATCTTCACAGCACTTTGCCGGAGGGACTGTTGATTCCTGGTAAACCTTGAGCATTATTATACTTATATTGCACGTTATGACCAATCTACGTAATATTGAAAAAAGAATCTCTACAAGTTGAAAACAGTATCTCTACAAGTTGAAAAAAGTATCTCTACAAGAATCTCAAGTGTGGGGGAAACCGGATTTACTAGAACAAGAAGTCGGGACACATAAGATATAATCGTGATCAAGCAGTAGCGAACATAATATCATTGAAGTTGAAGCGCGATATTTAAGGGAGCATCAAGTACTTCTTGTCCCTTTCTCACAAAGGAAATTGCCACTGATCACATAGACTATATAGACTTATCTGCACTACTATTATATAAGTGGAAGAATAGTTATTAACGGCTTAGTTTTCAGCAAGATAAATAATTTGAAATTTCATCTTGATAAATAACTAGGAAAAATTGATGAACAAATGCCCATCTGAGACATTCATTATAATTGATTAATAAGTGAAGTGAGAGTGAAACTTTATAAAAAATACGATCTAAGTGACGTCTTCGATAAAATGCATTACCCTTGAAGAAGAGCTGAAGAAAAATCCAGAACTGAAG
>NW_014563514.1:0-723 GCF_001313825.1 Dinoponera quadriceps | reverse complement strand
TGGCTAGCACCATCTATAGGGAAATTCCGGTTTCATACTTCTACACCTATATATATATTTCTTTTTGTCCCCTCTAAAAGAATTGTGAGTTAAGATGGGCGGCCCGGTTGCTTAGTCGCGTTTGTAGTTATTAAACTTGACAATAAACATTGGATCGCGTCGTATGACACGAAGTTAACACTTCGCCAACATGCGTGAGTGACAGACTAGCATTAGATAGATATTAAGGAAATTAATTCTGCCAATGATACACGTCGTGCTGCTTCAGGTAAGATGATATAAATCTTAATTATAATGTATATATATACATATATATATATATATATATGTAATATATCTAAATATAATATAATATGATATAATATATATCTTTCTCAATTATAATATACATAACATATTAGGTGAACAACTTTGCTCCCGTCGTTTCCCTATAGATGGCTTTAGTGGAANCAAAGTAAATAGATCATATACGTCATACAATCAACTTGGGCATCTGTCAACATAACCTAATAGTTACATTAGTCGATTTGTATCTGTACCATAAAGTTATCGTCGATTGAAGATGTCAGTTTACGAGCCGAATTCTCGTCATTTGCGGGAGGTTTTACTTTTCTGCTTCAATATGAAGAAATCTGCGGCTGAGGCTTATCAGATGCTCTCAAATACCTATGGTTAGATCGCTATTAGTGAAAGAACGTGTCGTGAGTGGTTTCAACGCTTCAC
>NW_014563513.1:0-1066 GCF_001313825.1 Dinoponera quadriceps | reverse complement strand
TTCTCGTTTTATTAACAACACCACAAGCATTGATTTGTTTAGATTTCAAATTTTCTAATAAATTTACACTATTAAAATAATTGTCCAAATAGATTGTATGTTCTTTTCCATTTAAATCTGAAGTAGGAGTATTTACAATTTTCTCACCAAGGTCTATTGTCACATGATTGGCAACTTTTCCAGTGTATACATCAAATCTGTAGCAATAACACGATTTATCGGAAAGAACCCATAATTTGGATCCTTTTTTATTGATTTCTCAGGAAGATATTGCTTGATTGAACTACGCCATTTAATTTTTATCTTGTAATGGCGCATTTGCACCGTTGCCCTCCCCGCGACCCAAACGACCATCCGTCGAGTCGCTCATCGGCGTTTTGCGCCACACTAAACTACACGACACGCACGTGACGCGCTTCCGCCAGAAGTGTGGTCGCGTGCGTGTCAACAAACAAGCGGCCGCGATCGGATATAAAATCCGACCGGCGGAGGCATCGAAGCCGATTCCACCAGAGTCAGCCAGAGCGATACGTTCGCCGGTGACTCCGGATCCCGACATTCTTTACCGAGGAACCGAGACGGGGTATTCACCGTCTCAGCTGCGTGCTTGCAAGCGCACTAATCATCTTTCCATGAAACTGTGCACGAGGTCTGGCTATTAAATAACGAGACTGCTTATGAAAAAAAGTTTTATTTTAAAAATTATTCTACAATCGAATGCTCCCCTTCAATGTATTCCACTCCCCTCGCCACGCAATGTTCCATTCATTTTTTCCATTGGTCAAAGCAATGCTGGAAGTCTTCTTTTGTAAGTGTATTTAGGAGCTCCGCCGATTTTTGCTTCACCTCTTCCATCGACTCGAACCAGGTTTTCTTTTAAGACAGACTTGATCTTTGGAAACAGGAAAAAGTCACAGGGTGCTAAATCAGGCGAGTACGGCGCGTGTTCGAGCACTGGAGTGCCTCTAGCAGCTAAATAACGCTTCACAGACAGGGCGTTATGTGCAGGTGCATTGTCCTGATGCAAGATCCACGACTTGTTTTTCAACAACTCCGGCCGTTTTTT
>NW_014563512.1:0-646 GCF_001313825.1 Dinoponera quadriceps | reverse complement strand
GCTATAATAAAACGTTTTTTTAGTAAGTACTTTTCGAGTTATGAGGATTGAAAGTTAAGGTACCATACATCTAGAGTTGCCCGTGAACGGTTGAACGAAATGTTTTCAGATAAATGGATAAGCAAATATGGCCCACATCATTTGCCACCACGATCACCAGACCTTTCTGTTCTCGATTACTATTTTTGGGGAAGACTAAAAAATCTGGTATACCGCGAACGCCCTACGACAAGAAATGATATGATTCGTAGAATACGTCTCGCTATTCGTTCTCTACATGTTGATGAAATTCTTCATGCAACAAATAATTTCGAGAAAAGAGTACTTGCTTGCATTAAAGCAAACGGTGTTTAGCGTTTACCGCTATTTAATAAAGAACTTGTACACAATAATGCTGGGGCGTTTGAAATAAATGTAGAAACTTTAATGGGTTTAACAAAATAAATTCGCGCTTGAAGGGAACGACGGGGTCGATAGCGAAAAGTCCGACGGGGAAGCGCGTCCGCGATGTTTGGAGTTTCAAACGAGAATGAGTGGAGCCGCAGAGCAAAAAATAAAATAATAAGTAAAACAAAATAAGAAGGAACAAATATGTGTGCGAAAACAAGCCGTTGCCTTGATTACAAAATATAATCGCCGCCGTTTG
>NW_014563511.1:314-521 GCF_001313825.1 Dinoponera quadriceps | reverse complement strand
GAGTTGTATCACGGTGTGTTCTTTATTCATGAATATCTTCCGTATGACTACTCTAACCTTGTCAAGGGCTTAGACAAAGCACCAATAATTTATTCTGATGCAATTATAATGTTCACGATTTGTTTGAATAAGTTCTGTTCACTCATATTAAATAAAATATAGACATCTTTACTGAGAAACGAAATTGTCCCTAGTAACATTATATTT
>NW_014563511.1:0-239 GCF_001313825.1 Dinoponera quadriceps | reverse complement strand
ACAATTCCGCCATACCAGAAGTTGCAAGAATTGATTCTGGAATTTAGTTACTTTCGCTAATAGAAACAATGCTATTTTGAAGCAACTCAAATATGTTACATCGAAGTAAAATGTGGTAAAGTCTGCTTCAATGAGGGCTAACTTGTGCGAAAAACGCGAAATTAATGGGAATTGTCCATTGAAACGTCCTTAGAAAGAACGAAAGACCAATCAAAATTTTCGAGTTTTATCAGGGTGTG
>NW_014563510.1:0-1256 GCF_001313825.1 Dinoponera quadriceps | reverse complement strand
GAAACCATCTATCCTGCGGAAAAACAATTTCTTTTTTATTTAATACGCACTGTTCCCAACAAAAACTTTTTTTCTTTCACATTTCGCATATCCCGCGGATATGAAATATATCATCGTCCAGATATCGCGCGCGGCATCATCCGCATCCCGCGGATAAACCACCGGCTCACCGTCATCTTCTCCTCAGTCACGGATACGATGCGCGCGTTATCGGACACGCATGTTTGTGTCATGGAGCGACACAGAAGACATCTCGCAAAGCGAAACTAAACCCGGGCGCCGGCAGGGTGCGGGAGCGGGGAAGAATTTAATCCTCCCCGTTCCCCGCACCCCGCCCGGCGCCCCCTGGTTTGAGACACACATTAACTACTGATGTCTAACTACTCTGAAACCACAGAAATCAGCTGTCACTATGAAACATTCATAACAGCCAGAGCCATTTTTGAAAACGGACCGAACTAATTTGTACTCCCAATACAATAAAACTTAATTGAATAATAATTGAAATTCTATGAAATAGTGAACTAACAGGATGTTCCTTGCGATTGTTTTAACTTGTGCGCGTACACAAACTTGTTATCTCGTTCGCAATTACATCCGCCAACATTTTTTTATTCTATATGAATTTACATAATTTTGGATTCCTTTCTTCTTTTAGTGTTGTTGAAAGCTAAGTGTATTTTAATTATTTCAATTGGAACTGTTTTCTACCAAACATCAACTAATGCTCTATATGAATATATATTATGAAACTAATAGTTCTATATGAATATTTCAAGATATTCTTAAGAATTCCAATCATGGTGCATATAACTCGTTAGATCATTCTTATAATATTTTTTTAAAAATTTCTAAAGAAATGCAATTTAGGAGAAGAGAAAATTTAGGAATAATTTAAGAATTTATCGTACTATTTATGGAGGGATTCATATAAGGTCTAGTAAAAAGTAATCCATTATTTTTGTATCAAATTGGAGGCTTTATTTAACATAGTTACAATGATCCGATTTAGATCAAATATGCACCGTTTTTTCGATAACTTGTTGCCATTTCAAAGGTAATTTCATTATGCCTCTCTCATAGAAACCCTCGTCCCTATTGGCAAAAAACTGGGAAAGTCGATTTTCACAAGCTTCTCTTAAGGCGAATTTTTCACCAGCAAAAAAATTCGCCATAGACAGGAACAGGTGGTAATCACTTGGTGCCAGGTCCGGATTATAAGGTGGATGCAAAAGAACCTCCCAACCAAGCTCCCG
>NW_014563509.1:0-385 GCF_001313825.1 Dinoponera quadriceps | reverse complement strand
TGTATGTTCAGGGCGCTAAAGGCGCGGGCATTAAGACAAGGGCGTAACAGTGCTCCCCTTTTTAAAATTGTCGACCCGACAATTGAAATCCAGCCTCCCATATCCTCGACGCTTTTTGTACTATAAACACGGGCTCCAGCCCGTGCTAACGTACGGCGTCGACATAGGATCTATTTTCAAAACGCTTCCTGGGACCACGACGCTTCCTGTATTACCATGGACTCCTGTCCATGTTATCGTACTGCGACGTATAAGAATCCTTCACGCGTCAATTTCTTTCTCCATGCTCCTCCTTAATCAATGAGAGATAGTACCAGATGTTTGGACTCTCTTGTGCCCTTCTCTCTTGATCAGACTCTCTTGTGCCCTTCTCTCTTGATCGGAC
>NW_014563508.1:0-929 GCF_001313825.1 Dinoponera quadriceps | reverse complement strand
GGAACGACGAAAAGCCGATAGCGTGAGGATAAAGTAGGAACGTTGGAAATAATGGATAAAAGAGACACGCAAACAAGCGGAAACAGTAATATAATTGCAATTAAAAGGTAATTATTCAATCCATGTTTTCGTCTAACGAAATGAAACGATAACAGCGACATGAACAACACAAATTATGGGAATAAATAATAAATAATAAAAAGTAATAGTCGGCAATATAAAATAAAAACGTGCCGCGCGTAATTCCGCGTCAAATTGCATTCGATTCACATATCTGTTACAGGTGTTATTAACATATGCAAGTATTACTTGCCAACATATCGACTGCGAACGTATCATACGTGTGATTTTCTATTATGTAATTATTGGCCGCTTAAGGGGAATCTTCTCGAAGCCGCGTAATGAATAATGCTTTCCCTATCTCTCTTTTTTTTTTGANTATTTTCTACGCTAAATGTGTTTCTAATTAAGGTCGCCTTCCTCCCACCAGCGCCTGAGGAGCAAGAGCTCGCTTAAAACTGCAAGAAAGCAGCGGATCGGTCGATGTAGGTCGCGAGACACGTTGTTGCCTTCTTGCAATCTTTATACATAATACACGAAAACTGCTACGAAGCGTTGGTCGATATTCGCGACGTTCGCGCGCCGGTTCTTAAACGAGTTCTTTCCGGCCGACACCGATCGATCACAGAAGAGGGATGCGCGTACTTAATCCCCCGTGTGTTCGAAACGTGCATTTCGCCGTATTCATTGTTCGCGACAGAAGCGGTTCCCACGCACGTCAATAGCACGTTGCTTGATAATTGAGCCCGCCATAATATTGCTACGCTAATAATTGATATGGCCCAATATATCGGGGGTGTTATCTGCGGAATGTAACCGAAAGAATAAAATCGTCCCGCACGACACGGCGGTATCGACCTCCGCAGGCT
>NW_014563507.1:0-831 GCF_001313825.1 Dinoponera quadriceps | reverse complement strand
TATGAATAATTTTAACTATTAAGTACATAATCTCATGCCCCCAAACTTGCATAAAAATATGAATTAGTTATATTTATGTTACTGTCGCGACCTTTTGTTATTTTAAAATACTGGCATTCAAGATTAAAATATACCATATAATTTGATATATAAGTTAAGTCACCTTAAAAATCAGTAGTGAACATCATGCGTTACGATAAAAAGCAAATTTGACACTGCATGCATTTTCCTTTTAATCGGAATAAAAATGCTTCTGAAGCAGCCGAAATGATTTGTTCCGCTTAAGGAAAAAGTACAGTGAATAAAAGAACTAACAGAAAATGGTTTATTCATTTTCGAGACGGCGATTTCAATGTTGACGATCTACCGTATGTTGCTTAGATTTGCATGTTTGAAAACGATGCACTGCAGGCACTACTCAATGAGAATCCGACTCAAACACATAAAGAATTTGCCGAGCAGCTTGGAGTGACGCAACCAAAACTTTCAGATCGTTTACAGTTGGGAAAATTTCACAAAGAGGTAAGGTGGATTCCACATGAACTGACTACTGACAGCAAAAATCGTCGATTGACAATGTGCATTACTTTCTTCGCCACAATAAGAAAAGAGGATTTTTTGTATAAATTCAAAACTGCCCATAAAAAATGCATTATGCACGATAATCTTAAATGCAAAATATCATGGGTAAATTTTAATCAACCGACAACAACAGCAAAACTTTTCGGTAAGAAAATTTTTCTTTGCATGTGGATGGACACGAATGGTGTGCTCTACAATGTTCTACTATCTCCTTGAACTAGGTTAGGCAATTAAAGCAGAGCTGTATCT
>NW_014563506.1:0-1002 GCF_001313825.1 Dinoponera quadriceps | reverse complement strand
AGACGTCAGCCACTATTCAAATCTGCTCTTTCAACAGAACCTCATGTAACCTTCACCACCTCAACCAAACGTGTAAGTACTTATTGCAATCAATATTTACTCCACCTAATCTTTTCTATCTTTCCGTCTTTCCTCTTGTTAACTCCCCTTTGCTATCTTAGTGAAAACCCTGCGTGAAAAAGACAGGCGTCAGGCCTTTGCACTGGCGTTTAGGGATATAATTGAAAACTATTTTGAATCTCTAGCGGAACAAGCTAGATGTACTTCAGGACTCTTGTTTTCAGCGGAGAATCCTATGTCTCTAAACCGTCGTTCTTCCTTAACACGTTGAGCGCCACGTCAGCCATCAATGGCTGACACTAGACTTTCCGTTTAGGCCACGTCAGCCATCGATGGCAATACCAGCGCTTCTAAGCGGCGTGAGTGGCCTGAACGGGATTGCCTTAGAAATACGCGTGGCGCTCGACGTGTTAACCTTCTCTTACACATCTGATCCTGCCTCTTCTGTTCTCACAAGAAATCCCATAAATTTTGTTCTAAATTTTTTTTATTGCACACCCCCACTGTCTCCGTGGAGACATCTCCTACTTCCTCCGGACCACCGTGGAACCTTCGTCCTGCTTTTCACTCCAAGTCACTCAGACTCTGCACCCCAGATTTGTCCTCGGCACCATCTAGTTCGTCTGATATTTCTTCATCAAACTCTCCTATCCCTAATTCCTTATCTTCCCCATAAAATTTGGCATACATCCACACACACATGCACGTACACTTACGTGATAAAATTGTACCAATATGTATATTCCGAGATAAATTTATTATTCGTTGATAATTTTTTGATACTTACATTGTTAATACAATAAACTGCGAGTTTGTTAATCAACTTATATTTCATTTTACTCGAAAACCTTCGTGCATCTATTACACTTTTTCCAGTTATTTCGCTCGCGGCCCCAACCCAGGTAAAAGGTTAAAATACATTGACCTAGATTAGCACCATCC
>NW_014563505.1:0-1495 GCF_001313825.1 Dinoponera quadriceps | reverse complement strand
AATGCATTTTCGAAAATAAATGTTTCAAATAAAAATTTTATAGTTTGAAGAGGGCCATTTGGGGCTCTTTTGATTTTGGGTCCGGAGTTCACTTTGGGCCCAATATGGCCTAGATTGATTGCTTCGATGATGTCCATGTTTTATTGCAGATTTGTATTCAAGGGAAAATATAAGGAAGACGTGATGTTCATAATTTTTTGCTCAACCTCGTTCAACAGCCGCAAAATAGTACTCAACATTTTTATTCTGAAACACATTCCGCCCAATGAAGTTAAAACTAGCGGACGACGCGGCCAAAAAAGAACAGCGGGTGGTCCACTCGGATGTGCCCTTGGCAGGAACATTTGAAGATCCCTCAAGATAGTTTTATTTCTTTATTGTCAATAGAATTCATTTTGCGAATGTTCTATTCACATATTATTATAGGACGCATGTTAAAATTTTTTATGTTATTTATAAAAATGTATTTCTTTTGACCCTTCATTAAAATTCAATCCTAATAATTTGCATATCTGTTAACTTCCCATGTTTTCTTAAGAAAAATAGTGGATAGCATTAAAAGCAAAATAGAGGATACTTTTATTAAAATTCGATCCAAATCTTCTGCATATCTGTTAACATCCTTTTCTTTCCCTTCTCGTTTTCTTCAGAAAAATACAGGACAGCATCATTCAATTACCATATTTCTCTGAATAAATCTATCAGACCACTAATTTTTTAATGATTACTTGGTCAATAATAGTTTAATATTGTCAAACCCAGGTTGAATTTATGTATTTGAAAAATGACAAATTTTGCACCGAACGATATAGTCGACATTGTGAATACTTCTGAATTTTATGTAAGAGTTAAGCGAAGATGATCACGTTATAAAAATTCGATTTTGTAGATAGGCACTCGATACATTGGAACAGAACGCGGACTTCTTGTTTGTTTTAGCGACGAAACAACATCCCTAAACACTGTCTTAATAGATATAATTGTCATTATTATTCATCAGTAAATCCTCATTGGTGCAGACAAATGTTAAATCAACATCGTTGAAATCTCCATGTTCGAGTTGGAACATTTAATTATCGAATTATAGGGTCACATTTTTTTATATGTACGATTAACGATCCAATTTATTAGGATACTTTGGAAACATTCCGCTGCGTATTCGCCGAAAATCTTCGTTTTAGCAAAATAATGCTCCTACATATTTCGTTCGAAATATTAGAAGATTTTTAGATGCGTAATTCTTAAATCGTTGAATAGGCCGGCACTGACCAGTTTTGGAGCCTCTGTGATAACCGAACCTTAATCTTCTCGAATTTCGCTTATGTGGAAAATGCTGTAAATAAAAACAAATTTACCGTAAGATTATACATGATAAAAAGAATCAATCTAGTTGAGCAATAACTTCACAAATAATCAGATAATTTATACATAATTTTAGGTTCAGATTCAATTTGTGTTTATAGAATAGCGGTGGATATATTGAATATTTGATATG
>NW_014563504.1:0-1638 GCF_001313825.1 Dinoponera quadriceps | reverse complement strand
TCGATCGTTTGCGGTCCAATAGGATGTGGAGAAACGATTTTCGTAAAGACTTCTACGTAATTTGATCGAGTTGGGCGACACGTATTTCGATAGTATCCTGTTTTATTATACGGAGTGGCAGGAGTCGTACCGACAACTGCAGCACGAGATAACAGGTTCTAGGAAACGTCTATTCGATTGGGTCGGTAAAACATCAGTCGGCGGTGCGATTGACTTTCAAGAAGCCTTTTCAAGTATTGAGGATTACTCGAGTGATCTTCATTCCGCGAAATTGATGATAATCTGTGATCTAATGAGAGAATCGTTGTTGTGCAAGGTGATCGTAGATTTATTGACGAAGGGCAGTCACCACAAGAACCTCAGTGTTATACTCATATCGCAAATTCTTTTTCATCAAGGCGGACAATGTGACATATCTCAACCCAAATTACATCCTGGTATTTAAAAACCCGCGTGATCGCCCATAGATTCGACATCAGGCATGTTAATTTTATCCTTACGGTCCAAAGTTTTCAGAAGAAGCCTATCACGACGTTACTTCGCTTCCGTATGGATATCTCCTGCTTGACCTGAAACAATCCACTCTGGACGAATATCGATTTCGAACCTTTATCTTTTCCAACGATAGCACGCATTACGTTTACATACCGCGTAAATTCTCCAGAAGTGGGGTATAAAACCACGCAGTTTGTGACTGTACGCTTTCGTTTCGGTTTCAGTGAACTGATAATTCGTTTTCGCTTGATCCATTTTCGAGCACCAGGAGGCGGCCAAGAGGTTTGAATTGCCAGGAGTGTAGTTGGTAGAAGAGAGAGTAATCTGAATTTGTTGCTCAAAATATTCTAGCTCTTTTATTCGCTACGATCCGGCGGATAAAGTGTCCGGATATTAGTGTACAGTTCTGTGGCGTGATTAAGAGCGCCTCTTACTGGGCTGGCGGCCCTGTGTTTTACGTGTATAACGAATACGGATGATGACAATAAAATAGATGCGGATCGATGCGGTGTATATATATCGGCCGTCCCGTGTTTCGTGAAAATATATTTCGGTTCAGATCCGAGGTTGTGGTGCGTCAGTTTGCGGAAAAGCAAAACAGTTGCCATATATACGAGGCAATGTTCATACGGCTCGCTAGACGGCGACGAAGCGACCAGCGTGGCAGCGGAGTGTGGAGGCGGTGTTTACATGTGTAATGGGTTCACGCGTCAGTCGGCCGTTGAATCATCTAGCACAGTATACGGTGGCGAGATCAATTTGATCTATTATTTTATTGGTATGCAGAGAACGAGTCACGAGCAGAGTGCATGCGGCAGTGCGCCCCTCGGCGTTTGGCTTCCCCAACGGTGACGAGTAATCCGCCGATCTCGTGGCAATCGAGTCAAGGGCCAGGAGTACACGGTATTGCACACCATGGTGCTCGGTTTTCCCGACGATGACAAGCACTTCGCTGCTCTCGTGCCAATCGGACTACGGGCCGAGTGAACACAATATCGTACACCTCGGCGTTTGGCTTGCCCAACGGCGGCGAGTCAAACTAAGTCGGCAAGGAGCGAGTGCAGCGTCGCTGCATCGCGTCGGCTAGTCGTTGGACTGTCTGATGCGGTATCTGGAGGAGAGATCGGCTCGCTAATCCGGCGG
>NW_014563503.1:0-211 GCF_001313825.1 Dinoponera quadriceps | reverse complement strand
TAAACAAAAAATTGATTTTTTGAAAATTTTACAGTAGACTTCCCCCTTAACCTCACGTACAACGCGGCACGCGCCTATACATACAATATGACAGGCGACGCGCCTGAATGACGCACACAACGGAGTTCCGTCACACGTATGCACACACATACGCACAGCCAATATACGTGAGCGCTCGGACAGCTGCACCGCAAGCGCGACGCAGCCCGAC
>NW_014563502.1:0-694 GCF_001313825.1 Dinoponera quadriceps | reverse complement strand
AAAGTAATCACATTTTCTGAGAATCTTGATAAACTTTTATCCTTCATGGTTTTAATGCAAATTTTTTGGAATTTTTTAGTCTTCTGTTTTCTAGGACTGCACATTGTCGTGGTGAGTATCGCAATGCCCGTATCATTGTACGGCGATTGATATTATATTTTATTAAATTTTATTAATCATTTAACGAATTAGTTTATTCATAATGCTGCTAGTGTCATCCTAGTGAAAGCCATAATTGCTTACTTCGGCATAATGATGGAGATTTTTGTCTTCTGCTTTGCAGAAGAATATCTTACTCATAAGGTTTGTGAATATTTAAGTAACTATCAAGTGTAATTTAGTTTTTCATACAATCAAATTTGATGATTAATTATTGCACATCAGATTTCGATCGTTTGGAGAAATGTCTAATTGAAAACAATTTTGCAATACACAGTTTGTAAGATTAATATTTATCTGAAAATTTATTTGTATTATTGGGTGAGTGCAAAAGTTCGTGCGAAGGTGCAATAGATGGCGTTAGAAGCGGCGTAAAGTTTTGTCATTAATACCGCCAACTCTGTAAGACATATCGTTGGAAAGATGACGTGTGCAGCGTTCATTTCAAACAAAAGAATTTGTGTAGATACGAACTGCTTCGAGAAAGATTACTTTCAAAATGAGTGTCGAAAAGGTGCATTTACGGCATCTTTCC
>NW_014563501.1:667-974 GCF_001313825.1 Dinoponera quadriceps | reverse complement strand
GGTTTTCTTGCATCGAATAGTGACGGGGGATGAAAAGTGGATCCACTACAAAAACGAAAAGCGTAGGAAATCGTAGGTAAGCCCGACCATGCAAACAATTTCAACGGCCAAACCGAATATTCATGGCAAGAAGCTAATGATGTGCATCTGGTGAGATCAGCTCGGAGTAATCTATTACGAGCTACACTAGCCTAACAAAACTATCACTGGAGAACGTTATCAACAGCAACTGATGCAATTAAACCAAGAATTGAAGCTTAAACGCCCCCAATATGCCAAAAGACATGACAAAGTGATTTTTCAGCAC
>NW_014563501.1:0-661 GCF_001313825.1 Dinoponera quadriceps | reverse complement strand
ACATGTTGCAAAAGTCGTCAAGGATACTTTGGAAGCTTTACAATGGGATGTCTTACCCCACCCGCCGTATTCACCAGACATTGCTCCTTCGGACTACTACTTGTTCCGGTCGATGGCTCACGCCCTGGTCGAGCAGCACTTCACTTTTTACGAAGAAGCCAAAAATTGGGTCGATTCATGGCTAGCCTCAAAAGATAAAGAGTTTTTTCAACGTGGCATCCGAATGCTGCCAGAAAAATGGCATAAAGTAGTAGCTAGTGACGGACATTATTTTGAATAAAATGTAACGTATATTTCTTTTACAATAAATTGATAATTATTATTTAAAAAATGGTGGAAACTTATTTGTATTACCAATATATATGGTTAGCTTATGTAGAATAAGGATTTTGCCGAATACATATATACGAGGGCGGTTCAATAAGTACGCGTGTTAGAAATGAAGACACCATTTTTACAAAAAATTTTTTTTTATTTTTCAACATAGTCCTCTTTTAGAAAAATACACTTCTCCCAACGTTCCTGCCACTTTTTTAACCCCTCCAAAAAATAGGATTTGTCGAACTCTCCAAAATACGCCTCTGTCTCGAAGATGACTTCCTCGTTTGAGCAAAATTTTTTTCCCGCGAGCCATTTCTTCATGTTAGGGAACAAGAAAAAG
>NW_014563500.1:0-1057 GCF_001313825.1 Dinoponera quadriceps | reverse complement strand
TGAACGCTTTCGAAAGGGTGATTTTGACGAGAGAGACAAAGAATATCTAGGACACTTGAAAAAATTTGAAGATATCGACCTGCAAGAATTTCTCGATGAGGATCCAGCTCAAATGCTTTTAGTGTTGTCGAAAGCGTTAAATGTTACTCCAATGGCCGTCTCAAAACTCTTGCAAAAATTCATGTGGCGACTTCATGTGGAAAAATTCATAAGGAAGGGATACGGCTACCACATGAGTTGTGTTAAGAAAATACCATTTTGGATAGTTTGTATAACGCGACTTCTTTGCTTGCCAGGGAAACAAGAAGAATTTTTTGTGGCGTATCGTGATTTGCGATGAAAAATGTATATATCTTACAATCCCAAGCGTAGGAAATCATGGGTGGACATCGGCCAACTTCAATGCCGAAGCGAAATATTCATGGGCAGAAATATTTGCTCCATCCTTGCTTAGTGTACGCAGATTGAACATAGGAGTCAATTTATGTTAAAATTTCATATAAGTAAATTTTAAAAGACAAAGTTGACTTTTGATTTTAATGTACCTAGAAAGAAGCCTTATTTCCATGAAACGATCTTTTCTGCACCATGTTATTCCTGTTAGGTAAATTTTTCTCTTATTCTCATAATTTCAAAAATATTCAAAGTGATAATAGTTATTGCTCCATCCTATGAATTGAGTATCTTTAAAGATGTCACACGTCTATCGACGCCTAAAGAACGAAAATACAATTCGTTTCTATAGCTATCGTTTTCAAATGCAAAATCTTTCACACTTTTTTCTCTCTTTACCGATCAACAAAAGCTTAGGATTTCTTGGCGACTTCATGTTGTCTCCGCCTTTGATTCCGCCGTTTTTTAAAATCCACCAGCACGAATTGTAAAGCCTATTGTACAATGAAAGCGCCGTTTGTTACCAATAAAGAGACTATGCTGATGTCCTCGTTGATGAGCATAGGCTGTGGAACTAGCAGCCACAGCCGCATAAACCCGATCTTAATTAATACCTCTATCAACATATGTTCCCTCAGCAGAAAACCTTGCAATTCGCAATTGT
>NW_014563499.1:0-477 GCF_001313825.1 Dinoponera quadriceps | reverse complement strand
AAAAGAATGATTAAGAAGAAGAACAGATTCTTGCTATTGTGTTTTTAAAATCCATTAATAAAATCTTGATCAACGTTTTGAAATTTTTGCAGAACTTCGCAAGAATTCTCGAGATAATTTATGACGCTAATTTTAAAAAAATCGAACGAGTAAGGATATCGCTGATAAGCGTTGTATAAATATGTTGCGTTATCCTAATCTTGAAATATTTCTTATGGAAAACGTAAAATATTCTTATCAATCTATTACTTTTGTGTATGAATGAATAATTTAAAATATTTATAAAACACGCAAAAAATGTTTAGATGCGATACACAATATATAATTTTATTATAAATATATCAATGTAAGTAGGTAGGTAGGTAGGTAAGTACGCACACTCCGAGAAATATACGACGTTGTCGTTGTAATGTTGCGTTGTACTTAAGTATATATACATTTGCAAAGTTTCATATAAAACACAGTTGTCCCTTGAAA
>NW_014563498.1:0-240 GCF_001313825.1 Dinoponera quadriceps | reverse complement strand
AAATAAGCCAATTATGAGTATTATATTTTAGTTTTTCCAGCAGAAATTCGAAACTGTCATAAGATTCTTTTAGTGTAATTTAGTGACCTACCGGAATTGCAGCGTACTTATTTCCGTTGTGTAATAATAATGCTTTTAGACTTACTGTGGATGAATCTATGAAAAGACGCCAGTCCTCCGGCTTATATAAATCTATTTTATATAAATTTATTAGTCCTTCTATATCGTTACAATAGACAA
>NW_014563497.1:0-1666 GCF_001313825.1 Dinoponera quadriceps | reverse complement strand
TATTTCTAAGAATATAATTACCTTTAAAAGCGAATTTATTATTATTAATATTTTATTGTGGTACGAAACTGCTAATTGTCCGAACGAAAATTTATTTGGTGTTGTTTAAGATTTTCCACGATAACCTTTGCATTTTTGTATGTACAATTATGTCAATTTGCATAATCCAAAGATTATTTGTCGGCATATTATTATTTGACGGCTCTCCGCGAGACAATTATTAGAATTTTTTTTATTGTTCATACGCTATTATTAAGACTTCTCGAAGTGCTCGTTGATATTTACTGGTATATTTAGGAAGCATTCGGTCTCTAGTTTATATATCCTTCACGTCATCAAGAAGCCGGAGATCGTGCAATTACGACAATTTGTTATTACGTTTGCAATGAGGTGACCCCGCATTGTCAGGATATGGCTCGTCGGAGTCCAAGGTTTGGGATTGAGACGGGAAAGAGAAAGAGAAACTGAGTCAGCCTGCGCATGATCGGACGTCATTATATTTCTACCATTTACAATATGTGCACCCTGACGTTCGGTGGGGGGAGGGGAGGGGGGCATGTACAATGGGAGCTTGGGGAAGCGTCAGGTCGTAGACCGCGGTCTCCGGAACTAGGAGCGTTCGAACTCGTGTGGCCGCGATAGACGTCGACGCCGGGTCGTAGGCGCTGGAGCGTATCCCGGTGTTGTAGTCCTTCATGTGATCTGGCTGGTCGGGTCCTCTCCGTCGTCCTACTTGCTCTGCCTTCGGAGCTACTGGGTTGGAGACTCTCCGCCCTGAGCGTCTGGTGCAGGCTCTTATAGCCGTGCTGGTTGGCCCGGGAGGAGGCTGTCCGAGCTGCCGTCTAATAACGGTATGGTGTTGCCTACTCATGAGAGGTGGCTGGGGCACTACTACTGCGAGAGGTTCGTTAGAGATATTCGTTAGAACGGCGTACTCGTATGTACCAGTAGTAGAACGGCGTACTCGTATGTACCAGTGTAGAAATATGAAAACGGAATTTTTTTATAAAAATTACACGTCTGTTGTTTGAAAATGATAGCAAATATTTTATTCAAAATAATGTCCAATGCTAATTATATATTTTTCACATCTCTTCGGCAGTTTATGAATGTCACGCCAAAAAACATTTCTTCTTTTGAAGCGAACCAGCTATCGAGCCATTTTTGTACATTTTCATACGAATTGAAGCGTTGTTCAGCGAGAGCGTGTCCCATTGATGTGAATAGACGATAATCGGACGGAGCCAAGTCTGGAGAATAAGCCGCATGCGTAAGTATTTCCCAACTAAACGCCTCGATCGTTTCCCTGACCTGTTTTGCTGTGTGTGATGGGCCATTATCATGGAGCAAAATGACTTTGTGTTGCCTTTTTCCATATTCCGGTCGTTTTTCACGCAATGCTCGATTTAAATCGATCATTTTCTGTTAGTAGCGATCAGTGTTAACGGTTTCACCAGGTTTCAGCAGCTCATAATAGATTACACCCTTCTGATCCCACCAAACACAGAGCATTGTCTTCTTTCCAAAGCGATTGCAGTGGATGTCGATCGCGGTTCGCCATTCACCCATGATTTCTGACGCTTAGGATTCCCAATATATATCCATTTTTCATCACCTGTGATGATACGATGGACTTTCTTTTGTATCTGTCGAGCAGCATTTCACA
>NW_014563496.1:0-206 GCF_001313825.1 Dinoponera quadriceps | reverse complement strand
CGATCGGATTACGCCAGATGGCGTTAGAAAGATAAGATTTCGTACTAAAAAAACCTCTCAGACAGTTTTGTGATTGCTTGACTCAGTATTGTTTGAGCGCGCGTCAAAGATGGACACCAGCAAAGAGAAAATACCCCATATTTTACAGTTTTTCTTTGATAAAGGCGAAAACGCAAGCCAGGAGGCTAAAAATGTGAATAGTGTTT
>NW_014563495.1:0-451 GCF_001313825.1 Dinoponera quadriceps | reverse complement strand
CATTATCTTTCGTCGAAAATCCTCGAATCTCAATCAGGCAAGTAACTCGTGAAACTGATGTTACTAAGATTTCTGTTTACAGAATAATGAAACTGTTAAAGTTTTATCCATATAAAATCAAATTGGTACAAGAATTGAATGAGGATGATTTCGATCGAAGACTAGAGTTTGCCGAATTAATAATGAACCGTATAGATACGCGACAAAATTTTTTGAACGAAATAGTCTTTTCCGATGAATGTACTTTTCAGTTATATGGCAACAATAATTGTCACAATTGTAGGTTCTGGGCACCAGAGAATCCACACTAGTTTCTAGAATCACATACACAACATCCACAAAAATTAAATGTTTGGACAGGTATAATAAATGAGGCCATGGTAGGGCCATTTTTCGTAGAAGGGAATTTGACAGGAGAAAAGTATGAAAACATGTTAAGGAATCAAATCAT
>NW_014563494.1:0-873 GCF_001313825.1 Dinoponera quadriceps | reverse complement strand
CGCAGACGACGAATTGCAAGCCTTATTGGATGAAGATAATATTCAAACTCAACAAGAACTCGCGGATGAATTGAATGTGACAAAGAAAGCTGTCTCAATTTGTATGAAAGCCATTGGAAAGATTCAAAAAGTGGGAAAATGGGTTCCGCATGAACTGAATGAAAGACAGCAAGAAAATCGAAAAACCACTTGTGAAATGCTGCTCGACAGATACAAAAGAAAGTCCATCGTATCATGACAGGTGATAAAAGGTGATAAAAAATGGACATATTTTGGGAATCCTAAGCGTCAGAAATCATGGGTGAATGGCGAACCGCGATCGACATCCACTGCAATCGCTTTGGAAAGAAGACAATGCTCTGTATTTGGTGGGATCAGAACGGTGTAATCTATTATGAGCTGCTAAAACTTGTNGAAACCGTTAACACTGATCGCTACTAACAGAAAATGATCGATTTAAATCGAGCATTGCGTGAAAAACGACCGGAATATGGAAAAAGGCAACACAAAGTCATTTTGCTCCATGATAATGGCCCATCACACACAGCAAAACAGGTCAGGGAAACGATCGAGGCGTTTAGTTGGGAAATACTTACGCATGCGGCTTATTCTCCAGACTTGGCTCCGTCCGATTATCATCTATTCGCATCAATGGGACACGCTCTCGCTGAACAACGCTTCAATTCGTATGAAAATGTACGAAAATGGCTCGATAGCTGGTTCTTCAAAAGAAGAAATGTTTTTTGGCGTGGCATTCATAAACTGCCGAAGAGATGTGAAAAATGTATAATTAGCATTGGACATTATTTTGAATAAAATATTTATTATCATTTTCAAACAACAGACGTGTAATTTTTACAAAAAAATTCCGGT
>NW_014563493.1:0-624 GCF_001313825.1 Dinoponera quadriceps | reverse complement strand
TTAGTAATTCTCAATAATAAATTTTTATAAAGAAAATCGGTTATTATTGAGTCCACTTCTCATTTATTCAAGTAGTAAATTTGTGAAAAATTATTACCTGGAAACATTATAGTAATAACGTACTCAGCAAACATGGTGACGTAATAATAATGTCTAACAACGTTCTAACGACATTAATATTACGTCATTATACTTGCTGGGTACATGACGCATACATAGTAATATGGTACATACCAAAACGACTTCATCAGTTACGCTTTCTTTCTTTCTTGGAACAAGCAATCTGTACACTGCCTCGCAGATACTGAAGAAAATGTTCAAAACCAAAAATAGGAATTCTAGTATAATGAAGAGATTTCCGTTGATATTTGAAAAGTTTCCGGCCATATTCATGATTGTCTAAAAATAGATACATTTTCATATAATATATGTATACATATGTAACATATTGATTTATTAATATTTTGTATATTAACTACTTAATCGACTGCCATTTTTACGAGAATAGTTGAACAATATGTCAGAAAGGAAATCTGATCTTTTGACTATAAAAAAAAGGTTTATTTTGTTAAAAAATGAAATGTATTTCCTGCACCTGATATCACGAGTCACAAACGGAACGTT
>NW_014563492.1:378-587 GCF_001313825.1 Dinoponera quadriceps | reverse complement strand
TAACGTCATATAACTGTGAGCCGCAGGAACTAAGTTTACCACCTAATATTAAATCTTCGCCCTACTAAACAGATGAGTCTGCAATATATTAAAAAGATATACTGAAATGATTAGCAAGATTACCCTACGCAAGGTAGGATATATCCTGAGTCAGTAGCAAAAAGTGTCGTTATATATATTGTGACGTGGCGGCTCGGAGCGCCCGTCCC
>NW_014563492.1:0-218 GCF_001313825.1 Dinoponera quadriceps | reverse complement strand
CCCCGACCGCGTGTACACCCCGCTCCAAGGGGCGGCGAGAAGAGGACGGAACGCCGACCGCCAAACAAAGGACCCCGCCGCCCTCCGCTCTGAGATGACCGCCGAGGGGCCGCTGCCGACACCACCGGGGCTACCTCTTCGACCCCCCCGACGGCGGTAGGGCCGGCGGGCCGAGGTCGCGCTCAGGACAACAGAGCCCGAAGCCGCGGGACCGCGCC
>NW_014563491.1:0-449 GCF_001313825.1 Dinoponera quadriceps | reverse complement strand
CATTCGGACTTAGAAATTTTCTCAGTTACTTTATATCAGACTTAGAATTCTTCGGACCCATTCGGACTTAGAAATTTTTCTTCTACTCAAACGAATAATTGGATATGACACGCACGCACTCGGTTATTGAACCCGCTCGGCAGTCAGATTTTTGTAATTACATACGTACAAGATCTAAACTCACCGGGGAGATCCATGGGGATTTGTCAACTGATAATACTCCTCTCCAGGACCGTTTCAACTCTGAGGAAAATTTTATAAATACAGTGCAGTTCGTTCTCATGGACAATTTACTAAATATCAAGTCTATACTTCTTTCACACACGTTCACGGCCAAACCTACTAATCCTAAACCAAGGGCAGATTTCCCACCACACTAACCTAAGGGTCTCTCACCTTTTCTCCTTACAGGCGAAACACAAAGGAAGAGTGCGGCATTACCGCCGCAC
>NW_014563490.1:0-684 GCF_001313825.1 Dinoponera quadriceps | reverse complement strand
CGCCAGACCCCACACCGCAGCAGTAACACAACAAAAATTGACCGATATGTAGTGGGCTGTCCTAGAACATCCACCCTACAGCCCAGATCTGTTACCATGTGACTTCCATATGTTCGGGCCACTCAAGGAAGCCCTTGATGAACAGCGCTTCACAACGAACGAGGAGGTGCGGCATTTCGTGTGCAATTGGTTTGATACATGTCCGCGAATTTTTGATACCGAGATTAAAAAATTACCAGATCGTTGGAGGAAGTGTATAGATAAGATGGAGGACTACGTAGAAAAATAAGAAAAATGTAAATTAGAATTGATTTTGAAAAATATATAGTTTTTTTTGCAAAAGGCTCGTTTATATTTTATCCACTTTCGTAATAAATTGTGTTTTTATTATACTTTATTTGGTTATTGTATTTCCCTAATTATCCTACTCATTCCATCGATCCTATTTCAAAACCACGCGTATTCACCTTCCGTAACCTTCCCTCTCGACTTACTTAGCAGTTTATCGTGGCGAAGCCACTCCCGCCACGCGTATCGCGGACCATCCAGGACGTGACAATATGTGTGTGTGTGTGTGTGTGTGTGAATATATTCCAGTACCGTTGTTGCGAGACAGGATTTCCCTCTCACCTTGTCAATATACCAGGTGTAGAAGTATGAAACCGGAATTTCCCTATAGATGGT
>NW_014563489.1:0-765 GCF_001313825.1 Dinoponera quadriceps | reverse complement strand
ATCTCATATGGACCTTCCCAAAAGTTTTGTAACTTAGGAGCTTTGCCTTTGCTCCGACGAGGATTATAAAACGAAACTTTTTTTCCCGCTTCAAAAGATAAATTCCTTGCTTTTCGGTCATGAAACGCCTTTACTCTATCGCTTTTTATTGCCATTGATTGTCTAGCACGTTGATGAACTTGATCTATTTTTTCCCGTAAATTTATAACATAATTTTCACCTAATTTATAACTATCAACGACAGGCGGAGACCCACGCAACAAATCGGTAGGCAATCTTAAATCTTGCCCAAAATATAACTCAGCAGGAGAAAATCCAGTCGTTTCATGCTTAGAAGACCTATAAGCAAGAAAAAACATTGAAATCCAACGATCCCAATCCTTTTGGTTTTCAGAAATAAATTTGGACAGATACTGTAATATCGTCTGATGTTGACGTTCAACTTGTCCATCAGACTGCGGATGAAAAGCAGTGGTCCTTGTTTTCCTAAAACCTAACAATCTCGAAAGCTCCAAAAACAATTTCGATTCAAAATTCCTTCCTTGATCTGTATGCAATTCCAAAGGAACACCATGTCGAGAAACTACTTCATTAACAAAAACTTCAGCATCTGTAGAAGCTCTATTTTTCATAGGAAAAGCTTCTACCCACTTTGTAAAACAATCTACAATGACTAACAAATACTTATTCCCAGAAGAAGTTAAAGGTAATGGACCCAAAATATCCATCTGAAGACGTTCAAAAGGAGCACCAACATTATAAATT
>NW_014563488.1:0-1046 GCF_001313825.1 Dinoponera quadriceps | reverse complement strand
TGGATATTGTTAAAAGCGATTTATTCCTCACAGGTTAGATTTCTCGGCGACAAAAAGATTTTCTAATTGTTTGAAAATAAATTGTGATAAGCTGTTCTTCCGATATATGCTCCTTCATTATTTCGATCTTAAGAAAACTGATAAACACATAGCTTATTAGCCGAAGTATGTTGATGAAATTCCAATGGAAAGAACACATAGAGTTTGGTTTGAACGCTTTCGAAACGGTAATTTTTACGCAAGAGGCAAAGTAGATGTCGGACAGCCGAAAAAATGTGTAAACATTGAACTGCAAGAATTACTCAATCAGAATTCAGTTCAAACGCATTTAAAATTGTCGAACGCATTAAATGTTACTCCAATGGCCGTCTTAAAATTCTTGCCTGTCATGGGAAAAATTTATAAGGGAGTGATAAGGCTACCACTTAAGTTGTCAGAAAATGCCATTTTGAATCGTTTGTCCACCGCGAATTCTTTGGTTGCCAGGCAACAAAAAAAAGAGTATTTTGTTACGTATCGTGACGCGGTGAAAAATGGATTTATCTTGACAATCCCAAGCAGAAGAAATTATGGATGGGCCCTAGACAACCATCCATTACAACGTCAAAAAGGAATATTCATGGGCATAAATCCTTGCTCAACATTTGGTTGTACCAGAATAGTATGATTTATTACCAGCATTAGCATCCAAATGAAACCGTTACAGCTAATCGCTACCAACAGCAATTATGCCGATTGAGTAATGAGTTAATGCATAAAAGGCTATTCGTAGCCAGTAATCGACGCAAAGTCATTCTTTTGCACGATAACGTTGGACCGTATGTTGCAAAAAGCGTGAAACAGATACTTTTACAGATTTGAATTGGAAGTCCTCCCGCAACCAGAATACTCTCCAGATATGGCACCGTCGGATTACCATCTCTGTCGGTCGATACACGTACGGACACACATTCCTCCACACACTACACCAGTTATGAAGATGTCCAACCGAAGAAGGACATTAGAGTTGGTTTAGTGTAGACGTAGGTAGCATAGATTCGTCTCGC
>NW_014563487.1:0-511 GCF_001313825.1 Dinoponera quadriceps | reverse complement strand
ATGTTTTTTACGCTTGGCAACACTTTCCACATTGCCATCAGATGCTTCTAACTCTCGACGAACTTTGTTAACAAAAGATCGGGCGACTTTCAAAAATCGGAAGATTTCAAGTTCGCTGTGATTCGTGTGTAAAGCGAAGATAACAGCGTGTCTTTTCATTTCCTGAGTTAGCTTATTGTCTTCCATTTCTAATTTAAGATAAAAAAAAATAAAATCAATTGCTATGAAGTGCCAAGCACATATGTGAGTGTCCTCAAATACCTGACGTACTCTGTATAATATTACAATCGAACCTTACATATCAAATATTATAATTTAATTATCTTATATAATCTAACATAAACTTATTATATAATGTAGCTAAATACTACCTAAGTACGTGCTTGCGACAACATATGTACATATAATGTTATTAAAGTTCATTTTGATATTTCTCCCTCCCCGCTTCCTTCTCACTCTTTCTTTTTTCATATTTCAAAAAAATATTCTTTTGCGATATTAATGCTTTCTT
>NW_014563486.1:0-431 GCF_001313825.1 Dinoponera quadriceps | reverse complement strand
AGAGTGACTAGTGCCAGCGCCGCAACAACGACTGCGAAAACGGCGATGGATGCCATCCTCGCGCTGGCTTATTCATTGCGAAACGCGCAGCACGATAAGTTACGATTGCAATGGCGGGACTACCAGTGTTCTTCTCCACTAACGTGCTCATACCGTGCCGTTAGATTCGGTGGTAGCGATCGCACTCGCTGATGAAGACGCTCTCGAACGGTTGGAGTTACCTGCTTCGAAACGATCGAAAGTCGTGACATTCGTCGCGCGCGACGTCGGGGACGTAACGTGCTCGCGGTTGTACGACGAATTTCGGCGCTCGGTGTTGGCTCGCGCCGCCAAAGAAGGCGAATCGGCAGCTGCGGCGTGCATAGGCGCAAGCTCAACCACCACGTTTATGTTTTGACGCTTAAAAGAAGAAGAGATACGCGACCCGAGGT
>NW_014563485.1:0-436 GCF_001313825.1 Dinoponera quadriceps | reverse complement strand
GCGATTACGCGCTAGTTCGTATCGCGTTCGGCCCGACGGCGTTCCAGTTACATAAGTTTTCGATTAGCGAGCTCGAGGAATAATTTATGCATGTTCCACAAGTTCAAGTATCGACTCGATTCGCTTGTACGTATTGTAAATATTTGTAATACAAATAAGTTTCCGCCGTTTTTTTAATAAAAATTATCTATTTATTGTAAAAAAATATACGTTAGATTTTACTCAAAATATTGTACGTCACTAGCTACTACTTTTTGCCATTTTTCTAGCAGCACTCGGATGCCACGTCGAAGAAACTCTTCATCTTTTGAGGCTACACATGAATCGACCCAATTTTTGGCTTCTTCGTAAGAAGTGAAGTGCTCGACCAGGGCGTGAGCCATCGATCGGAACAAGTGGTAGTCCGAAGGAGCAATGTCTGGTGAATATGGCGGGT
>NW_014563484.1:0-1135 GCF_001313825.1 Dinoponera quadriceps | reverse complement strand
CGCCGAGAAGCGGCGACAACTTCCGGGAGTAGTTACCACTCTGCCTGCCGCCGAGAAGCGGCGGCAACCTCTTAAAGTTACACGCAATGCTACTTCTCCGGAATCTATGATGCCTCGCTCACCCGTTCGCCACCGGAAGTTCGCCTTTCTTCTCCTGGAACTCCTTCCTGAACACAGCCACGGTCCGGGTTCTCGTAAGCTCGCTCGCTTGTTCGCTTGTTCGCTCGCTCGCACTTCCGCTTAGCACGCCTGCGGGCCACACAGTGACGAGCTTCGCTCGTCCCGTTTCATATGAGAAACCGCCTCGGCAATCTATCGCCGCGCCACGCGGCTCCTGATTAGTTCCTTCGGCCGAATTATTTGTTTTGCGGATGTTCGCGGCACTCGCGTCTGTTACCGCTGGTTTTCGACGCCTTTTTGCCTGTTCTTTTCTGGACGGAATCCGGCAACTTTTCAGGGATCGCAGTCGTTCGAGGACTCCCGCGCGGCCTACCGCGGGATCTTGATCTGCGACCGGGTCGCGGGACCTTGCGCCTCTCTTTCGCAAGGTGGCCATCCCGCTTTCCGTTGACGTTCCTCCGTCCTGGCGCATCTCTCCCCGTCCTTTCGGATCTCTCTCTAGTTTCCACTCCGTCGGCTCTTTCCTTCGTCCGTTGTCCTGGCTCGTGGGTTTCTCCATTCAAAAAAAAGAATCATTAAATTCGCGGGTATCCGTCCTGTGTGCAAACGGCGCACAGAACCAAAAATCGGCACTCAATCGCCCTCTTTCCGCGAGAAGGCACGGGCCCCCGGCTCCCCCTTGGTCAGGCCACCACCTGAGTAACGGGCAAAATTTTGCATCGTCACAATATATACGAGGTCTGTTCAAAAAGTATCGCGAATTTTGAATTTCCGCGAGTTACGTATATCCGATTTTTGATTAATTTATGGTGTTATGTTGGTACTCATGTCCCTCACTTATGCCGACAAGTGCGGCCATTTTGAATATTCAGTTTATCTTTGACAGCTGTTTTGCTTGGACGTGTTTTGGCTCGTCTTCGATTTTTGCCTATTCCAAAAAATGTTTCAAAAAATCTAACAAAATTTAGTGCGCGGACGCATTCCGAATGTTGACTATGGCATATGGTGAAGCTAC
>NW_014563483.1:0-4303 GCF_001313825.1 Dinoponera quadriceps | reverse complement strand
ACGGTCACTGCAGAACTGCCTATCCTGCGAAGTACGCCCGCAGGCGCTGCTGGATTTTTCCATCGCCCGCTTTCTTGTCAGTCGTTGCCAAAGCTGGAAAGATAGAATAGATGTTTGGTAGCGTATAGCCTTAATGCTGAGGTCGCATGTCGTGGCACGTTACGCGTGTCAGGACAAATACTAGTCTGATCTTTTGGCAGCTGTTGAGGAACCACTACCGGAATCGCCTCCGCTATCGTTCCGACCCCTCTGCAACCGTAAAGCAGGCGGGCCGAGGTCGCGCACAAGGACGACCTAAAGCCAGGATCCGTGGCTTCGCGCCGAGATACCAAGGCCGGAGGTGAGGCGGCGGGCCAGGAGGCGAATCGGTATCCGCCGGCAAAAATCTAGCTGTCGATGAAGGGTGGACTTGGGAACCACGAAGGAGAAGGGAGCATCTGGCTAAAATCAGCGGATTCCCCGGCGGAGCGAGAATTTTCGGCTCTTGTGAGATATCGTTTTTTTGTGAGTGTTTTCCTCGGCTGCGTTTGGTGAAAGTAAAAAGTTGCTGGCGAGAGACGGAGGGCGAGCGAGAGAGAGCGAACGAGAGGGAGAGCCAGAACACGGTCAAGGAGAGGGCGAGGGAAAGAGAGAGATAGAGCGACAGGACGAGGATCCTCAAGAGCCAGCCGCGAAGGAGCCCGCTTTTGTAAGGCCGCCTATCCGCGTTCTATTTTTTTTTGTTGTTATCAGTATATCGTAGAGTGCCACGGGGAAAATCGCACCGCGAGTGCAGCGTGCAAAGTCCTCTCCACCTTGGCTCGGCGGCCGCTCGAAAGGCCGGCCAGTATCAGCGGACCTCGCGGGTCCGCCGCGGTTCGGTAATCGTGAGCATAAAAGGAAATTGTATATAGTGAGGCGCTTCAACAAAACGCCTTGTATTGTCCGGTTGTCGCGAAGGCCAAATAAAGGCGTGTAAGTTTACCGAAGCCGTTGTTTTTTTTCTTTATTTCTTTTTCTTGTTTGATCCCCGGCGTGACCATTCGAACCTTGCCCACCCCGCCTCCGACTCAACCACCCAGGAGCTGCCGGTCCCGATCGGGACGAACTTGGGTCGCGGGACCGACGCGCGGACGGCTTTGCCGACCGCGTAGGCCATTATTTAGTGGGTGCGACTTGCGCGCACCTGGCGCCCATTCGGTCAAGAAGAGGTCCTCAGAGGCCCGGATCCGATCACGCGTTTTGGGTTCGCCCTTCGGCTTTGCGCCGGTAATTTGGACGAGCTGAATTAAAAATCCGGTCGCAAATTTTGGCACCCAACTTGGGACCTTTTTTTTCTCTTCGTTGCTGCAACGGTCACGCCATCAGCCAAGTCCGGTCGCGGCATTATTTTTTTTCTTCTTCTCTTCTTTTTACTCCTCTTGTCTCTGGGGGATTATTCTCTTCCCGCTGTCGCCAACGGTCGCGACGGTTATCGCGAGACCGTTAGGAAGAATCTTTTTTGCTCTCTTAATGACACACGGAAACCTTCGGGGGCACGTGATCGTTAGCGAACCAAGATGGAAAATTAACAATTTTTTTGGTATTTGGCTGTTTCGTGACTAAATGTGCTGTAAACGGAAAGAGGTAAATGTTAGATTAACTAACAAATATTGTGGTGTTTACGTGACAAGGACGTTATCGCTTGGTGCTGAGCTTCTGCCGAAGAGCGGAGTAAAGTCGTTATTGCTTTTTTTTGTGTGCTGTCATCGCAACAGCGTCGTGCTTCGCGAGGGTAAGTGCGCGCGTGTTGTCGTCTGCTCGCGCGGATTGTTTACTTTGGCGTGCGTGATCGCGACCGGTGCCGCGAATGATAAACAACTGTCAAACAGCTGATCAGGTACCGGGTGTCCCGGAAATAAGGACCCTGGGATTTTCGTTCTGGCTGTGCGAGGGGGAATAAAAATTTCTTGTTTTTTGTTTCCTCGTGTTTGGTGACTTCTCCCTGTCTTCGGTAAACACATTTTTTTTTAATTTTCTTCCGGACAATGCCCACTACCGCGGACGAAAAGAAAATAGAGTTACGCCACGCGCCGGAGGGGGTGACCGTCGAGCGTGGGCGCACGGACTATCGGTCGACCAGCTGATCGAACAACTTGTGGTACGGGGGCTGCGAGGGGACGGTACCGCGGCGCAGCTTCGCAGGCGGATGACCCCTTATGAGAGGATTGCGAGGAGGCAGGATGAGGGGGGACATACACATTTCCTTACCTGCACTCGACGCCGCGTCCTACGGATTCCCGGACCTCCTCGGAAAACCGGGAGATACGATTGGAGAGGTCGGGAGAAGCGAGGCGATCGGGGGGGTACCGGACGAAAACCTATATCACTCGACGCGACGGGGAGCGACCCCGAGGAGGGCATCGACTCCGCGACCACCGCTGCCTGCTGTCGAGACGCCTTCACGTGAGAGCGTCTATCTCTCGGCTGCCGAAGCCTACGAGAAAATGCGGCGGTCGAATTTGAGCTTCTCCGGGGAGCGCGGGGCGGACGCGGAAACGTTTTTGAGACGCATAGAGGAAACCCGCAGAATCGCGCCGATTTTCGATGAGAGCCTGTTCCGGTGCCTTCCGTTCCTCCTCACCGGGATAGCCCTCCACTGGTTGCGGGTGGAGTAGGGGGAATGGCACACGTGGCCGGAGTTCTGTGGCGCTTTCCGTTCCCATTTCGGAGATCCGGACTATCAGGACGTCCTGCGGGAGGAAATATCGCGTCGGACGCAGGGACAGGAGGAGCCTGTCGCGGATTTTGTGACGTGTATCCACGTATTAATAAATCGGCTCGATCCGCCGTGGAGCCTTTCGGTGCAGCTCACGAGAGTGCACCGGAATATGTTGCCGAAGTTGCAAATAGCGGTGCACCGAGAGGATTTTGATAACTTCGCATCATTAGTGAGACTCGCCACACGCGTGCACAACGCAGCTACGTGGCGGCGAATCGGTACCGAGTCCCGCCACCACCACAGCAGTCAGCTTTCCCCGATCTATTATATAAGCTGCCGCCGCGATCCGCGAGGTCGTCGGTGTCCATGGCGGTCCGCAACCTGCCCGAGCCACGAACAAGGGGGGAAGCGGTTCCCCAGAGCGAGACGCGTCGGAGGACAACGCCGTCTCCACCCAGGCGACCCGAAATCGAGCCTCCGCGGGGCCGGCCCCGCCGAATAACGCGCGCGCTACACGGGGCGCGGCGCGACCCTCCGCGGAGGAAGAACCAGCGCGGACGGCTATAAGGACACAGTGTTGGAACTGTGGACGAGGGGGGCACTTCGCACGAGAGTGTTCCGAGGCCCCTCAAGTTTATTGTTACCGGTGCGGTAAACGCCAGCACACCGTACGTACGTGTCCTTCGTGTACGGGAAACGCGCGGAGAAGTTCGTAGAACGGGTCCCTACGACTTCTCCTAATTCCGAGACCCGCGTGCGGGCCGGGCACGGGGAAACCTTGTCCTACGGCGCATACGAGCCCGGCGAACGATCCCCGCTTCGCTATTTAGAAATCGAGATCGGCGAACACTTGTTCCTCGGATACTGGCTCGAATTGCACGATTTTCGGTACGGAAGGTATCGAGATCATTCGAGCATTAGAGTTGTCGACTGCTCGCAGTAAAATTTTACGTATCCGATTAGCGGACGGGAAGACCGCGAGCGTGTGTGAGTCAGCGCGTGTTGACATTGCGTTACGAGGGGCAAGGAGGACGATCGCCGTGCACCTATTGCCGAGTTACACGGTGCCGGCGATCCTCGGGATCGATTTTTTAAGCGCGCTCGGTCTGGTTGTCAACTTTACAAGAAACGACTGGACCTTTTCGGGGAATCCGACGAGGCGGTATCCGTTCGTGAACGAACTCGGGCAGGAAAGCGTGTGCTGCGGGATATCGGAATTGTCGCAATTGGAGAAAGTGAAGGTGGAACAGTTTTTAGCGACCGCTCTACCGAAATTAACGAAAAGTCCCGGCGTCACCTCGTTCACGGAGCATAAAATTGACGTCGGAGAAAATACACCGATAAGACAGCGGTGTTATTTAGTGTCGCCCAAAGTGCTATTCGGGGGGAAGTTAATAAGATGTTGTCGGACGGGACGATCGAGCCGTCATTTAGTGAATGGGCTAGTTCTATTGTTATAGTGAAGAAGGCCAACGGGACTTACTTACTACACTCGGTTCTGTTTAGATTTCCGAAAGGTAAACAGCGTATCGAAAAAGGACGCGTAGCCGCTACCGAATATGACGGGCATCTTAGATAAGTTACGGGCCGCCCGGTATATTTCCACGATCGACCTGAGCCAAG
>NW_014563482.1:0-429 GCF_001313825.1 Dinoponera quadriceps | reverse complement strand
TGGGAAACATACGGCGCGTTTAGCGGCGAGCCATCGTAATATTATCCTTTTTACAGTAGCTCTTGCCCGAAGTCCGTCTGCTTCCCAATCATATAAAAAAAGAGGAATTCGTAGTTTGCGAGATACCCAGGACGTAACATATAAATACTGAGAAGATGTATTTGTGAAATAGCACAATAAAATGAGCAGCAAAATAAATTAATATTTACTTTTACGTTTACATAGATCATTGCGGAAAGAAAACTTTATCATGAACAAACGAACGGACGATATTTGCAAACTATCGAAAATGACGGTGTGACAGAAACAGACGACGGAGAAATATATGGAAGTACATAATTTAAACTTAATTAACCTTTTCGTCAACATAAAGTAAAATTGTAATCGGGTTTTTCATTAAAAATTTTAAAATGAATCTAATTTATTCTT